>NC_052504.1:28252424-28405996 GCF_014356525.2 Nilaparvata lugens | reverse complement strand
CAATAATAATAATAGTTCGATTTTATTATTACATTACAGTGTATTAAAAAGAAAAAAACAATAAATTCATTACAGCAAAAAATATTATTTATTGTTTCATCAAACTCTCTCGTGTTTCTATGCATTTCATTCATCCATTATAATAATATTTTTTATTTAACAAAATTTAATGTGCACTATGAATGATTGCATGTATTGATTGTCATCACCTTGGAAAATAACATTGTTTAGATGGGAGCTTATAAAGGGGGGCATAGAGGAGAAACTTGGTTGACAACCTTTTACACCAACATCACGGCCATATAGACATAACCGTGACGTGACACATAGTAATCTTCTCAGATGACTACACATTTTAATCTCTATGGCTGTCAAATAGATTGAAATGTGTAATCATATGATTACATTACTATGTGTCACTTTGACTTCACAGTCATGTCTATATGGCTGTAATCGATTCTGCAAAAAGTAACCAAGAGGGAAACATCAACAAATACCCAGTCCTCTTCAACAGAAATTTTTTTTGCAAAATGGAACCAACCCACAAATCAGTGATTATTCTCTAATCCATTGATATTTATCTTGATTTTTCTCCACCATTAACATTTTAGACCACTTACAGAAACTGTTAGTGAAAAATATTGTGAAAAAATTTAAAAAGAGAATAAGAAATTAGAAAAAACTTTGACCACCGATTACTCAAAATTAGTTCAAAGTGGGTTGGTTCCATTTTGCATAACTGTCTCCAATTGGACGTAGTTATGCAGAAAGCATCCAACCCACAAAAATTGAAAAATTGATGTTTTGACTTATCATGACTTCTTATACACATAGGAAGGTTTTGCAGAAAGAATCCAACCCACAACTCACTTCTCTCATCTTATAGAAGCCAACATTCTAACCCCAAAACGGAGAAAGAATGATTATAAGTTTCACAGAAAACATCCAAAGCACTTGGTATGGGTTAACTGCTTGCGAGCAGTTTACAGTAGAAATCCAACCCACTTGGATGGTTTGTGCAAAACAAGATTCGCTCGAAGAACAGCTGCCGAGTGGGTTGGTAGTCACTGGCGCCGACTCCATAAGGCCTGGGTGGGCTCAAGCCCCCTCAAAAATAATTGTCTAACTTAAAGAATCTGTTAAAAGTATACAGTTGACTGAGTATCGGAATTATTGAAAACAGAAAACAGCGTTTTAATAACTGTTAAATATTCTTGTCATCCTTAAAATTTAAATATCAATTTCAATGTTTAGAAAGTAAAGACAAAAGACTTCATAAAATAAAAAACCCGCAACTTGTAGCTCTATAGTTGCAACCAGTTAGCAAGCTATAAATAGGTTGCCTATGACTTTTGCCAAGGTCACTGCTCCCGGCCGGCCTAGGGAGGGGATGAAGCACCGCCATCTTTGTCTAGTGGAACCGCGTCAAACGGGACATCGTCCCTAGTAAACAAACACTTGCAGTCAGTTCCTATTAGTTCAGTTTACATCGTGTTTCGTTATATTGATGTGATTGAGTGATTGAGATTGAGTATTAGCAGTGAATATTGATGGAGTATCGAGTGTCAAGTGAATTATTGTAAGTGATACAATATGGACAAGTTTGTATTTAAAAAAGCGCGTGTTGATGAGATCGCAAAACCACTCCCAGCACTGGAATCATCTGTAGTGGTACCTGGAACATCTGCCAGTCCCAGTAATAGTGACAGTTTAGATTTGAACAGCAATAAAAAGGTAATCGGTAAGGGAAGATCCTTTCAGAAGTCATGGGTATCTAAATATTCTTGGTTAGAATATGAAAATGAAACTGACAAAGCATTTTGTAAAGTTTGCAAAGATGCAGAAGCGAAAGGCCTTATTAAGTTTACTCTAAAGAGAGAAGATGCTTTTACTTCTGTCGGCTTTTCAAACTGGAAAAGGGCCTTGGAAAAGTTTCGTACTCATGAAACTACCAATGTTCACAAGGAGAGTATTCTTAAATTGTCAACTGTTTCAAACTCAAGTGTAGCTGCCCAGTTAAATGAGCAAATAGATAATGACATGAAAAAAGCCCGGTTAGCGCTAACTGCTATTTTCACAACTATGAAATTCCTATGTAGACAAGGTCTAGCAATTAGAGGCCATGAAGACAAAAACTCGAATTTTTTGCAACTATTGGAACTCAGGAAAGAAGATGTCCCGGAATTAAAAGACTGGCTAAATCGTTCAGGTTTTAAATGGACATCCCATGATATTCAAAATGAAATAATCGATTTGCTAGGTCAGTCTGTTCTGCGGTCGGTCTTATCTAACATTAAAAAATGTGAACACTTTTCCATCATGGTGGATGAAACAAGTGATGTTTCGATCCACGAACAAGTATCATTTTGTATTAGGACAGTAAATGATGATTTGACCACCAATGAAGATTTTATTGGATTATATGAAACGCCAAACACTGATTCTAAAGCTTTGTTTACTATTGTCAATGACATTCTGTTACGTTTGGATTTGCCCATTGAAAAATTGAGAGGACAGTGCTACGATGGTGCTTCTAATATGAGCGGAAAGTTTAATGGACTGCAAAAGTTAATTTTAAACTTGCAACATCAGGCCATTTTCGTCCACTGTACTGCACACAGTCTTAATTTAGCAGTTGAAGACAGTCTTCGGTGCCTGACTTGTATGAGAGACATTATGAACCTTGCAAAGGATCTAATTAATAATATTAGAGAATCCCCAAAAAGGATGGAACTATTCAGAAGTGTAATCAGTGCCAATGCTACCGTTCTACATGATGCATCAGGAATTCGACCACTTTGCCCAACTCGATGGACAATGAGAGCATCAAGTGTGCAACAAATCTTGAAGAATTATGAAAATATTTTGGAGTTGTTTGAAACCATCTCTTCCTCGGATAAGAACGAAGCAGGTTATAAATGTGCAGGCTTTTTGGAATCAATGCTGACTTTCAAGACTTATTTCCTTTTACAGGTTTATTGCTATGTAATGAACCCAGTTGAAGAGGTAAATCGCAAAGTTCAATCACCTGATTTGAGCGTAACTGATTTAGAAGATATGTTTATTAACCTAGTCTGTATTTTGGAAGAAAAGCGTGGAGGGTTTGAGGACTTCTGGAAGTTTTGCCTATCAGTGAAGCCACCATCAGTAGCTGAACCGGAACTAGCAAGAAAACGCCGCATTCCTCAACGGTATGAAAACAAGGAGGCTGGAGCACCCCACACATTCAACACACCAGCTGAATTTTTTAAAATCAAATACAATGAAATTTGTGAAACTGTGAGGTCTTGTGTTGCCAGCAGATTTGATGCAACAGGACTGTCAAAGGTCATTGCAGTGGAAAGGGAGTGTCTGTCTGTTTTAAACGAAGGACAAAAAAGTGATATGACACGCTCTAAAGAGTTTTTTCAAAATGATCTGGACACTGACAGATTATTCTAACATTTGTCAATGTTAAGTGACATTTCCAAACAAAAGAAGCTGCAACTTCGTACGTTGAATGATGTTAAAAAGTACTTTGAACTAGAACCCAGTGTGAAGGAAGTGTTACCAGAACTTGTGAAAGGCTTGAAACTGCTTCAAGTTGTGCCGGTGACGTCAGCAACTAACGAACGTTCATTTAGTGCCCTGCGCTGCCTCAAAACCTACCTTAGAGCTACAATGGGACAGAAAAGACTCAACAACTTAGCGATAACTCATGCTCATCAAGATATTTTGGAAGAAATAGACATTTGTCAAGTCATCAACGAGTTCATTAAAAGGAATCCAGTCAGAAGATCCAGTTTTGCACTCTTATAAGGACAAACTGTTCTGTTTTCTCTTCTAAGGATAAAAGTTTCAGGTAAAGCCTCAAATTCTGTTTACTTTACATTCTAATGTCAATTTTTCATGACATGTTTTTTAAAGACAGTTTTCAGCAATTCTTTATCTCAGAATTCTGTTATTTAGGCTACAATAATTTCATTCAATACTACTTAAATTATTTTTTAAAGAGGTTGGCTGTATTTTAAACACAAATACAAAAACACACATACATTTAAAATACAAGAACTTAATTTTTGATTGAAACTTATGTAACCTTTACCTAAAATAAATAGAATATTTTTGATTGAAACTTATGTAACCTTTACCTAAAATGAATAGCTTTTGAACCTCTTAGTAACAGTCAGTTTTGTTACCTATTTTTTCATCCATACTTGATTTTCTAACTTTGAATTCTAAGCAAATTATCCTATTAAAGAGCTAAGTTGAGAACAAAATTTTTCAATAGGCCTAGGTTTCATAACAGGCGATGGACCTATTTATTAAAACTTATACATGAAGTTGATTGGTTTACTGTTAATTACACTTTTAATGTTGTTATAAAAGAACAAAAACAATGAGCAATCTTCATTTAAAAAGTTGAAAAAATACTTCAAACAAATTTTATATGCTCAATAAAAAGCAATTTTTTATTTTATTTTAGTCAAAACTTGATTGTTACTCATCATCCAAACAAATTGTATTGTGTTTTGAGGTTTTTTCCCTGGTTTATTAATACTGTGTAAGTAAAAAGATAGCCTAAAAATGCTTCTGAGCACCTTAAAATTTCAAAAAATTACCGGGGGAGTGCCCCCGGACCCCCCTGTTCCTGGGGGGTATTCCATACCCCCCAGACCCCCCGGTGCAATTGAGCCCACCCAAAGTTTTTGATAAGTCGGCACCCATGTTGGTAGTATCCTGCAATTCTAATTTCCGGCCATACGGATTGTATTTTATACCAAACCAACTACAGAAGCTCTTCAAAACAAAACACTCGGTTCACTTCACTTTGCTTCCACAATGTTTGAAAGCAGAGCAGAAAAAATTGCAAAATTGTTGGAGCTCAGAAAAGATGGTAAGTAGCCTACATCTTTATATCAATTTACATCGAATCAAAGTATATGATAATATCAAATTGCAATGACCAGAATAAAATATATATTCTGTGTCATACATAATCGGCTATCACAAAATAGTTTGTGATTTTGAGGTTAGGATAGAACTTGCGACATGGCATGTTATATAGGTAATGATAATTAATAATATTATTCTCAATATTTTAGTCTGTCAAAATATATAGGAAATTCTATTTTGACATGGCCTGATTTACTGTATTTGTACACATTAGCCTAATAACATTTATTTCTGTATGGGCCTGCCATCAAACCGAGTAGGCTAGGCCTAATATAGGCCTATTGGAGACTAGGCTACAAGATTGAAATAGATTCTCTTTACCATAATATCCATAGGGATATAGCAAATTTTCAAAACTTTTTTAGTTGGAAGAATTTGAGAACTAAAATGTTTTCGAGATAGAATCCTAACTATAAGTTAACAGTGATTCATGATCCCTTAACCCTTTCCTTCCCAATGAGTCAAAAGTGAATCATGATTTTCAGAAGGTATTACTGACTAACTTGTTACCCAATGAGTTGAATGTGGATCATCATTTTGTAGGGAATTTTGTTTTCTTTGAGTTGGCAGCACTGGAATCAACAGCTGGTAAGAAGAATTTCAGTGCAAAATCAAGTTCATTGGATGCAGTCGTTGTTTAATGACATGTCACTGATTCTCATAATTCAACAATTGAATGGGTCCCTTTAAAAAGGTTGCAACTGACAAAATTTCATGAAGTGATGTTTCAGTGTAAAAACGTTGCTAGAATGATTCTAGACCTAGTAGTGACATCTGTGGTAGATAATTCGAACTATTTTCCATTTTATAAGAACTTCAAAACAGATGAGGCCTCTAACTGCAAAACTCACATTCTCCAACTTTTTGAGAAAACCATGTTTTGGTTGATTCTGAATCTCCATGTTGAAATCTATTGTTTGTTGCTATGGATACAAAGCAAAAGTAGCTTTATCCAGTGTTAAAATGATTGTGAAAAATGAGTTCCTTTTGCAAAAGTTACATTCTCCACAATGCTCAACTGCAAAACTAACATTCTCCTTGCCAGCCAATAAGAGGCTTAGATTTGGTCACATGACTATAGGACTGTTTACATTCTGACTTAGAGCTAAAGAAGTTAGACTAAACGCTCAGTGTAGTAGAATAACTCGTGTTTTTTCAAGTATTTTACTAATTTTTGTGGATAATAATTATGGAATCAAATGTGAAACCTATAGATGCAAATAAAAATGAAAAACCCAGGAAAGTTGTCCCAACACCAGATAAGTGGAGGAGGGCAATTGCAAAGAAGAACAGGTATGCAGCATAACCTCACTTTTACTATCCTAGGTTCAGTTTGAATTTTGTAGACTAGTTTAACTTTATTATATAATCATTTTATCGTTCTTTAATAACTAATCATACAACCAAACGTAAAAATCATACAGATTTTTCTAATTTCCAATGTAGTTAGGCCTAGTGTTTTCATAAACATTGGATGTGTAGCTATTATCAAAAACTTACAAGGTACCTAACCTATTCAATAGATTTGTAGTTATCAAGCAAGACTGGAATCTTTCAAACAAGAAAATAGATCTTTGAACATCAAACAGATCAAAGAACTATTTTTTTGTTTTATTTCAGGTATGCTGCAAAGGGCTTCCCATCATTTCCCACCTGCAATCATTCTAAAGGGGCTCTTCTATGCAAGTCGTTGACTACCCAGGACATAAGAAGATTTCATTCTCGGTTCTATAAAGAAAAAGATAAAGTGTACCAAGACAACTTTATTTTAAAACACATGACCATGGTATCCATAAAGAGAAGATGTCCAAAAACCAATACGAACAAAGTGCAAAGTGCAAAGTGCTAGAGCTAAGTATTTTATCCCAAACAATCAAAAAGACATGATTTCCGTTTGTTTGAAAACATTTTTGAAAGCTTTGGGTAATATTTCAAGGTTTAGAGTCAACAACATTGGTAAACGGTTCTATGACAAAGGGGATCTGCCCAAGGAGCATCGAGGGGGGGATACAACAGGAAACAAGTTTCATGCAAAAAAAGAAAGCGTTATGAAGTTCATAAACAGTCTTCAGTGCAGTGAAACACACTACTGTACCTATGCAACTGGTCGAAAATATTTACCAGCAGAACTTAATATTAAACGTCTATCGTGTATGTATAATGAATCTATTGATGAAGGCCTCAGTGTTAAAGAGCCATACTTCCGATATATTTTTAACAGGCTCTATAACTTGAGGTTTGGGAGTCCAAGAGTGGATGTATGCTCAAAATGTTTAGAGCTTTCAGAAAAGATCAAATCTTGCAAAGATGAAATTGTCAAAGCCGGATTGATGACTGAAAAAGGTATTCACAAATTGAAATCCTCCGCCTTTTACGACCTCCTCAAAGAAAACAAGAATGATATTCTCATACTTTCATTTGACTGTCAGAAAAACCAGCCACTCCCCAAGCTGCCTGATCAGTCAAGTTATTATAGCTACTTGGTTTCAGCTACTAAGTCTAACAGCAATGCAATGTGTCTTTCATGCAGATTTTCATTCAAATTTGATTTGAAACCAGAGTTTTATTCTGCTTTACAAACTAAATCGAATTTTTTATATTATAATTACAATACATTGATGATTTCAATAAAATCTTTGGCTTAACTTACTAGGTTACGCTAGTAGATAAAAACATGAGAGTAGGGTAAGTTTGAAATGATTTTGAGAATGTGATTTTTTAATTAGCTCAATGCTTTGTGTAGCCTAGCCTACCATTGGCTTTTTAAAAAATATGAGCTTTATAGTTGTTTTGCATATTCTTATCTGCTCTCCTGTTTATTGTTCCAGGATTCTACATGCTCCAAAAACTGTACCTATGATGGATGAACAGAAACTTGGAGTTGAAAGTGAAGTTATTCAACCAGTTCTACAAGGATAGCCACAATCAGCAACAACGATTTCTTGCAGAATGTATGGAAACCATGGAACCTAAAAGAAGAACTGTTAATGAAGCCACATCAACTCGTCATTGCACTGTGAAGTACACACTTCCTATTCCTGTTGAAGGTAATTCTACACGAAAAAAGGTATGTCAAAAGCAGATAGTATCTGTTCTTCAAGTAACCAGACGTAGATTGTAGCTTCTTATTGAAAAATTGAAACTCAATCAGGAAGTTGAAGATCAACGAGGCAGGCATAAAAACAGATCCAGGAACATTCCTGACACTGACAGGGCATGTGTTATTGAACATATAAAATCATTTCCCACACAAGAAAACCATTACTCGCATAGTTCTAGTAAGAAGAAATGCCTTGCTCCTGACCTTTCAGTTTCAAAAATGCATGAGCTATTTCTGAAAAAATATCCAGAGAAGATTACCATGAAATTACACTTCTACAGAACTGTTTTCAATGAAAGTTCAAATTTACGCTTTGGTGTACCAAGATCTGATACATGCAAAGTATGTGATAGGTACTTTATCCAGATGGCAGCTGCACAAAATGCTGAAGAACTTAATAAATTGCAAACAGAATCTGAACTACACCATAGGAAAGCTGAAAAAGCATACAACACTTTGGCAGATGATACAAGGTCTGCTGCTAACCCAAATATAGTTGTACTTTGTGTGGACTTACAACAAGTGATCGTCACACCCAATTTAAGTCATTCTGATGTGTATTATTCAAGGCAGTATTCAAATTATAATTTTTCCATACATAATATGGGGACAAGCAAAGCAACAATGTGCTTCTGGCATGAAAGTGTGGGAAAAAGAGGATCATCTGAAATTGCATCCTGCATCTTCCAGTATATTCAAAGAAACTTTGAAATCTTGACTCCACCTCAAGAAAGAAAATTAGTTCTGTGGTCTGACAGGTGCGTAGGGCAGAACAATAATTTGCATATGGTTAGTCTTTGCCACTATCTAGTTGCATTGAAATACTTCACTGAAGTAAACCAAAAGTTTCTGATAACAGGGCATAGCTTCTTGCCCTGTGATCGAGATTTTGCAATCATTGAATGGGCCAAGAAAACTGCAACTCTCCATGTTCCTGAAGATGTTGTAAGTATGATAAAAACATCAAAACCCTCAAATCCATTTGAAATATTGAAAATGGAAAGTCAATTCCTTGATTTTTCTCCAATTGAGCGGCAAATATACAAACCTCCTGATGTGAAGATAAGTGAGGCTAAGTGGATTCAATTCACATGTGATGAGCCAACTGTGATGAGGATGAGGAAGAGTCACAGCACCATTGAAAACTGGACAGTATCAAACATTTTGAAAAAACCAAGAGGAAGAGCATCTCAACACATTTCATCAGTCTACCACACAGTTCAGCCTGCAGATATCTCAAATCTGTATCCTGGAAATTTGCCAGTAAATCCAGCAAAAATGGCAGATCTTCAAAAGTTATTAGACTACCTACCAGCTGAGAAAAGAATATTCTATGATTCTTTGTTTGGTACTGCAATGTAGAGTAAAATTGACCATTTTGCATAAAAGATTCTTGTTTTAAAAATTATTTTGTATCTAAAGTTCTTAATTTTTCCAATTCGAAATATTAGGGCCTATTATTTTTTTGGCATCAGCCCTACAGAATAATGTGTTGGTGTTCCAAAACCGAACTAAAAACGTTTCAAATACATTTTTGTACTTGCTGAAATTTAGTGTAAAACCGTTACATATGGACAGTTGCAACCTTTTTACTCTAAAAAGGAGACTAATTTTGTCTTTATCATGATTGGTTTGATAAAATAGCAATAATATTATAAAAATAGGAATAAGAAGGATCATAATGATTCTTCTACAAAATAAAAACTGTAAATATTAAGACAGGAAAAAAACGTTTTTTCCATTTCCTCTAAAAAATGAATTTTGTCAGTTGCAACCTTTTTAGAGGGACCCATTCAATTTTTTTAGGTAAGATATACAGTTTATTAAGTAATATAAAAAATACTACAGTGTTGTTTATAATTCAAACAAACTGTAGAATTAATTTCAACGATATATATCCAAGAGATAACCTATTGTAGTAAAAAATAATTATGATTCAAATATGAATCATCAGGATGCTTAGACTTGGGTTCAAGCATGGAAGGCTTGGACTAACATAAGATCAATTTCCATGTGAAAAATGATTCACTATTACATTTTTTATGTATTCTAGTTTTATGGTTATTTATAAATGAGTTTATCCATGGTTTATCAATATATTCTTCTCAACTAGCCTACAATTTTAACAGGTGTAAGTTACTTCAATATTTTTCCAATAAAAACTAACGACATTGATTCTATGTGAAGATGCAGTTGACATGAAATAAAATTGAGGAATTCCATTATAATTCTATTATCAATTCATGAATTCTGTTTTCTGTTGTTGCAGAACATGGATGAATACCTCAGTGGACCTGATATCGACCATCTTCTAAGAGGGGATCTATCAGACATCGAGGGCCTTGAAGAAATAGATGAAGGAGATGAAGATGAGTACACTGTCACAGAAGAAGTGCTCCAGCATAGACTGAGTGAATTTGAGAGACTTTTAGAAGTTGATCAAAATGTTGAGCTTTCTGCTGCTGATTTTGAGCTTCCTACTACCAATTTCGAGCTTCCTACTGCCGATTTGGAGCTTCCTGATGCTGAGAATCCTGACGAGAATTTACCTCTATTCAATCGCATTTCAAAAAAAGCTCAAAATGAATGGCAACGAGAAAGAGATGTGAAAAGATGGAGAAAAGTAAGTAGAAATGATATTTTTCCTCAGCTGAAAACAGAGATAGACATTCCAAATCCACCAGACCATGTAATGTCGCCAGGTGAATATTTCAGAACATTCATTGATAATGATATCATAACAAATTTAGTAGAACAGACAAACCTATACTCAGTTCAGAAGAGAGGGAACAGTATTTGTATTTCTGAATCAGAAATGGAGCAGTACCTAGCTATTCATATGATTACATCCATAGTAAGAATGCCAAGCTACCGTATGTATTGGGCAGAGGGATCTCAGTATGCTCCAATTGCTGAGACTATGTCCCGGAACCGTTTTGATACTATCCAATCTTTCATTCATGTGAATGACAATACCAATCTCCCAGATGGTAATGATCCAGCCCATGACAAATTGTTCAAGATCCGGCCTTTTCTTGATGCTGTCAGGAATAATATGAAAAAAGTTTCTTTGGATGCCAAAGTGTCAATTGATGAGTTAGTCATACCATTCAAAGGAAGATCTCACATGAAGCAGTACAATCCAAAAAAAACCCACAAGTGGGGTTTTGAAGTTTTTGCATTGGCATCTAAATGTGGTATCGTTCACGACTTTGAAATATATGTAGGCAAAGGAACAGTTGCAGAGACTAATCTAGGCATCAGTGGTGATATTGTCATTGGACTGGTGGATATTGTGCCAAAGGGAAAGAACTACAAAGTTTTCATCAACAATTGGTTCAATTCTCATCGACTGCTCTGCCAGCTTAGACAGATTGGAATCCTTGCAGTAGGAACTGTTCGTCCAGATAGAATTGGGCGCTGCCCTTCCACAACTGATAAGAAACTTCTTGGGGAAGGCCGAGGGAGTATGGATGTGAGATTAGACACTGATAACCAAATTATTGCTTGTAAGTGGGCTGATAATAAAACAGTTTGTTTAGCATCTACTTATGTAGGTGCAGAGCCCATTGATGAAGTCTTCAGATGGTCAAATGCACGAAAAGAAAGGGTTGCCATTCAACGCCCTGCGATAGTGAGAGAGTACAATGAAGCTATGGGAGGTGTAGATCTGCATGACATGTTAGTCGAGCTGTATAGAATTGACATAAAGGTAAAACGATATTACATGCGAATTGTCATGCATGGCTTGTCTATCGGCGAGAGTTTTCTATAATTGAACCAAACAGTAAGCCCATGCCACTGATGAAGTTCAAAATGCAAATTGCTTGCAGTCTTCTTGAACCGAAACAAAAGAAGAGAGGCCGGCCTTCCATTGCTGAGCCACCAATCCGACAGAAAAGGAAATACACATTGCCAACAAGACCTTCAGATGAGCTGCGATTCCATAACGTTGGAGACCACTGGAACACTCCTACAGCTGAACGCCAGCGATGCAAACATTGCATAGACTATTACAGTCAGATAAAATGCAGCAAGTGTGACGTTTTTTTGTGTTCAAACCTGAATAGAAGCTGCTTTGAGGCTTTTCATACAAAATAATCAGTGGACCAGGTAAACCATATTCTCAATCAATAAAAAATACTGAATCCTTTTTTTAGTTCTTTCTGACAAATCTAGTAAAGCTTTTTTAATTACTTACTGACAACAAATACAATATCTGCCGAATTACATCTGATAAAGCTATAGTATAAATAATGAAACTTTTCACTTGTGATTGATTACATTCCAAGTTGTAGAATCCCAATGATGCGAATATGAGTCATGTTTGTAATTTTTTTCAGAAAACTGAGAATGAAAAAAAAATGGTGTTTTATGCTTATTTACATCGAATAAAGTTGAAAAAACCATAAAAATTTTTTTTAATGGTTCCTTATATCCTTGGGAAAGAAAGGGTTAATAATTCATGTTTATTTAAGAATTTTTAAGAACTTTGTCATTTATCAAAGTAGCCTACCTTAATGATATGATATTACGATTATTGGTACTTATTCTGATTATGCTATGTACTTTTTTATGATTCTAGGAGATTCTGAATTGCATCAGGAATTGGAAAAAAATGAAACTCCGCAAGAATTGAAAAGCAATGTCACTAGAGCAGACGCAGACGACAATACATTCAACAAAATAATGATAGTAGAAGACGGCCAAGAAGTTGGAGGTGAATATTTTACTACCATAAATAAGTTATATCAAGATTTTAATGCAGTACAAATTGAAATAAATTGTTTGAATGTGATTTTTTTTGCGGAGGATGATTCCCACATGAGCTTTTAGGCTTGTACGTGGGTAATGGGAAGGATGAAGATGAGAGATGAATGGACCTACAGCTTAAGGTGGGTTCCGAACCACCAAGAAGCGATTTTGAAGCTCATTGAATTTAGAGGAGCAGGCGCTCCTTTTGTGGCAGGCGCCGTCTCTTATCTATTCTTAGCGATTAGATGCCTGTTCAACCACGAGGACAACCGCTTCCCTAAGAATTACCACATTACCATAACAATTTGTTTGAGAACAGCTCTAACTTACTATAAGACATCAAACCGAAATTTTCATATTTTAAAACACTATCTTAGTAGGTACAGTACGCTACCGGTACTGTATTTTGTATTATTTCACAAGCCATCATTTGTTTGGTTTAAGTATTCAGGTATTTTTTATATTTTTTTTCAGGTATTTCAGAATCACTTGCGGAATCAAATAGCAATATGAATTATTATTGCACAGATGCAGATGAAAATACACTGAACAAAATAGTCATGGGTGAACTCTGCCAAGAAATTGGAGGTAAATATTTCAACATAATACAAGTATAATAATTCGATGTTGTAGTCTACTGGATGTGATAATATTCTATTCCAATAATAATTGTAGCCTAGAAGGTTAGATACCCATACATATACCTTTCATATGGGTAACTACATATATACAGTGAACTTGATTATCTGTGAAATTGACTACTGTGGATACTGTATACTATGTCTATTTGTCAATTATTTGTAGACTGGGATCTACTAGAAGTAAGTAAAGACTCAATGCAACTGTGCTTCATTGCAATTTGGTATTTCATCTTTTATAATTTTACCTCTTCTGGATGATGTATTATTTTTTTTATTCCAGGTATTTCTGAACTACACGAGGAATCAAATAACAATATAGTTTGCACAGATGAATATGAGAATACAATAATCACTATTGTCATAAATGGGAACTGCCAAGGAGGTAAAAATTTTCATAATGAATATCTTTTTCTTTATTCATTTATATTCCATCTTATCATGGAATAAGATCATATTATTATTACTTCTATTCATGTTAATGCAGATGCTACATAGATCTGTTTGGTTGTCAAATGCTTCTTGGATGAAGATGCAGAAAGGTTAGAGCCCTATGTGTGCAAGATGGACTGACAAGATTATTTTGCCAACAGTAAACTGCCCAGCATATTAAATTCATCAGCAGTGTTCAGTGAAATTGGCATACTGATATCATTCTACTAATTAGCAAAAAAAAATCAAGCAGTGTTAAATTATCTCACTCCTCGTTTGTAGAGTCCCTTCTTCAGACTGGGATATCCTAATAATTGGAATTTTCATAATATTGCTAAGGTCTGAAGATACTCTCACAGTCAAAATTGACTAAAGAAACTATAGCCTACATATATGTAGCCTACAAGGTGTGGGCTCCACCTAAAGTTCACTGATATGTATTTCATGCTGTATGTACTCATGAAGTAGGCTACTGAATGTGATAATAGGACCTATAGTTCCTCTTATATCTCATAGATTTCCTTCGGATTCTCAATTTTAGAAATAGAATTTTGTTTTAGTTTACCGTACCTACTCTGAAACTGATATTGAAGAAGATAATTCAAATAAATATCATTATTAACCATGAACTAATATGTTTGATATTCACTTCTAACAAAATATGCTTTTTTTCAGGATCAGAAACTTTGGAATCAGCCAATGCAGAAGCTTCAACAGAGAGTGACTTCAATGCAGAGGTTTCTGAGATCATTATCAATGGAGACAGTGATATGGGAACTGGTGATGTTACTGGAAGTGGGTGCCAACTGGATATGGGAGAAGAAGAACCATGTAATCCAAGAAATGGAAGGCCAGCAAAAGGTAGGAAAAGAAAGCATGAAAATGAGACAAGAGAGAGCAGGAAGAAGAAGAAAAATAGCAATAGTCCCTATATAAATTACAAGGACAAATTGATAGGCAAAAAAGTGTTTGACAGTACTCCATGTCCATGTAAAAGACAATGCTCTAGACTTATTGGCGTGGAGAATGCTGAAAAAGAATTTCAAAGATTCTGGTCATTAGGATCATATGATGCTCAAACTACATTCATAGCTGCTTGTGTTTCAGAAGCCCCCAAAAAACGCACATATGGCCACAACACAGAGAAAAGAATGTTTTCTAGAACATATACTCTAGATTCAATAATCGTTTGCCGAGAGATGTTCTGTAAATCTCTTGGCATCACCCCATGCAGAATTAATACTGCATTGAAAAAATTCAATGGCAGAGCTCCCATTACTGACCAGAGGGGTCAAAAACAAGGTGGTTCCAATAAGCTCCCATCGGAAAAAGTTAAAGTTCAAGAAATTATTAGTCAAATAGAGAGAATTCCAAAATATGTTTCTCATTATTGTCGAAAAGAGACAGCTAAAGAGTATTTACCTGTTGGAACTACCTTACAGAAAATGTATGATGTTTATTGTGAAGAGGTGAATGAGACAGCAAGTTTATCATTCTACAAAAAAGTATTCTATGGAAAGTTTAATTTGAAAACAAAAGCTTTGAAAAAAGATACATGCAACATCTGTGACACATTGATGATTAAAGTAAGGAATGAAAAAAATGATGAACAGAGAAAAAATTATGAAAATGAACACAAAATCCACTTAGATAGAGCAGAAGAGGCTAGAAAACTTTTAAAAAGAGATATGATCCTGGCAAAAGAGAATGAAAACATTGAGTGCCTCACTTTTGATCTTGAGAAGACACTTCCACTCCCCCGAGTTCCAACAAATATCCTTTTCTATAAAAGACAGATTTGGGTTTATAATGCTGGTATTCACAGTGGGAAAGAGAATAAAGATTATTGTGGAAGGAGTTGCTGGGAGAGGAGCACAAGAGATAGGGTCATGTATAGCTAAGCATGCATCACTTCATGTATCTGAAAAAATTGAACACCTCATTTTATGGAGTGATGCATGTGGAGGCCAAAATAGAAATATCAAGCTGACTCTATTCCTAAAATCTCTGCTGCATTCCTCACCTACATTGAAAACAGTAACATTAAAATTTTTATGTTCTGGGCACAGCTTTTTGCCGAATGATGCAATGTTTGGTGACATCGAATGTGCTCTGAAGCATCAACAGAGACTGTATCTTCCTACAGACTACATGAACGTTATGAGAAGCTGTAGGAAGAAGATGCCACTCATCGTATATGAGATGAAGAAGGAGGACTTTTTTTGGACAGTCAGTGTCGAAAAAAAAATAACAAACAGAAAAATTTCTGTAGAAAATAAAAAAGTAAATTGGTTCCATATTAGGCAGATCAAACTGAAATCGAATGAACCATTTCATTTGTATGTAATGATGGAATCGTTCTCCAGCACAGAGCATGTGATCGATATAAAAAGACAGGCAAAAAGGCATCAAGAAAGGCCAGAGCAGCTCTTTAACTTGAGTGAGATGGGATTGCTGTGGCCCATTGGAAAACCAATACAGGAGGCAAAACTCAAAGACTTGGTATCAATAAAACATTTGATACCAGCTGATGCCTAATTTTTTTATGAAAGTCTAGAGAATTGGCCAACCCAGACTAACTTTTGTGAAGACATTGAAGGGTATAATGTGGCAAATCTTGATTTTGACACAGAAAGTCAATAATGTAGACTACTGATTTCAATTCTTACAATAGGTACCTATCTATTTGGATTATTTTGTAACTTTTTAGAATGTTTGAACTTTTGTAAATATATATGATTTGAAACAAGATTTTATTGTAATAATTCATTTAGTTATCATTATCTTGAGTAAATACCCATCATCCATGACAACTTCCTCCCTGATAAACAGCATTGTGATTTATATCAGAAATTATCCAACATACAAAAGTATCTGTACGATTCTAAAGGTCACATAATGCCTGGTTTCTTAGTCGTTCAATAAATTATTGAATCAATAGAAATAAAAATTGCGTTTCTAAACACATGTTTATTGATTCAATAGTGCTATTGAATCCATAAACCGTTTATTGAACAACTGAGAAACCGGGCATTACAATGATTGTAAGATGCAAGAAAGTTGGAATGTATATTCTAATGTGGAACTGAATAGTAAGTATTATTAATGGAGATTGGAGTTATTGATTGATTTATATGCAAAAGCTTGAACGTTATTAGTGTTGTCTTAGGTTTGTATGGTTTGGATGCTTTTTGTATAAAGGTCCTTTTTGCTCTAAAAACTGGATTTCCAATTCATTAGCTATAGATCCATTCATAATTTATCAAGAATTTACCATTTTGGAGCCGATACCTTTCTTTAGGTTAACCCTTTCCAGCCCAGTGAGTAGAATAATGATCATGGTTTTCTAGGTTCAAAATTCGCGCTCTCTGGCTCCCAATGACTATAATTTCTATCTCGGTTAGTGAAATAATATGTCTAGGTTGTATTGGTAGCACTGTTTCTACGGAAGAAGACCAGCTGTTTACGTTTTTGTTTATTTCCGGAAAGAAGGTTATGTCGCACGTTCTACCACATTACAGAGCATTTTGAAATTGATATAAAGTAAGTATATTGATAAAATATGTATGTAAATAAATTATTTAGTATTGATAATATCTTCATTCATCAATTTGTCTCATTATAATTGCGTTTTATCATTCAGGGGGCATTGTTTATGCTGAAATTTACCATGATGAGAATAGTAATCATTGGGAATTCAAGTCAGTTTAGTTTGCTAGTCTCTCTTCATGTAGTATTAGTGACTAATTTTGAAGAGCCCTTGATAAATGGAGGGTCTGATGCCAGAGTGAACCAACTCCAAAATTTGAATTTTTGTAATACTCTGATCTATACTTAGTCAATCAGGAGATCTTTCTTTTGCCACAATGAACCAAGTCCCACAGCTGTTATAGAGGGAAATTTTTCAGCTTTTTATTCTGCAAAAAGGGAAATTTAGTATTAATTCTCTTGGCAGACTGAACCAACTACCATTCAAAATGGCTTCTACCCAGATTCTGGTTCAGGCAGCTTCGAATGTAGACAAATCAAATGACATGGACGATAGTTCAGAAAGTGATTTTGATGCTGCAGAACATTCCAGTGACGATTATGTTCCAAGTTCCTCAACTTCTGAAAGTGAAGGTAAGAATAGTTCACTCTATCAAACATTTTCATCTCGTGTTCATTATTTTGAGGTTATGTGAAATGCATTCTATTTTTCATTTTGCCAAAGTGAACCAACTGTAAATGATTTTATTGTGGCGCTACCTGTAGAGTTACATGTCAACTATTATAGAAGCATGTTAGTAAACAAAGTACTACATCTTTCCCACATGCCAGTTTTGGCAACATTGCTTTATTATGAGATTGACATGGAAAAATGTACTTGGTTCACTCTGGCAAAATAAGTTTTTTGAAATATTACAGCTAGATAATACAACCTGTTTCTTCATGAATTTATTAATTATTACACATTTTCATTATGATGTGATAATGAGCCATATAAATATCAATCAGACAATAATAACAATAATAATAAAAATAATAATCAATCATTCATTGTTTTTCTGGCATGTTTTCATCTTAATAATAATTAATGAACTTTTTGTAATGGCTCAGTTAATCCCTCTTGATAATCCATTCTGTATCCTATTGTATGTTCTAGATGCAAATTTAAGTGAGGAGGAAACCACTGGAAAACGACGGAAATCACAGCCAAAGAGATGGAAGAAGAATGTACGGAAAGATAGGAGAAACTCTGGCAAGTCATACATTTCTTCCACTGGAAAGGTCATCAAAGCCAAGCAGTTCCAAAAAGTAAAATGTATTGGGAAGTGTAAGTGTCATGAAAAGATCAGTGTGAATGATAGGAAAGCTTTTCATGCCCTTTTTTATGAAAATGGAACTTTTGAGAAACAGAATTTGTTATTAGGTAGGTCTGTAAAATCAGCTCCTGTCTCTCACAGGAAAACTAAAGATAAGAATGAATTTAAAAGAAATTTCTCACGAGTGTATCATATCCCCTCTGAGAACGGGGATGTGAAGGTCTGTAAGACAATGTTTTTGAAAACATTGCAAGTTGATAGTGCAAGAGTTCATAGAGCACTTGGTAGGGTCAAGTTGGGTGATGTGGAAGACAAGCGTGGAAAACATACTCCACATAATAAATTACCAGAAGAGAAGATTGCACTTGTGAAAAAACATATTGATTCATTCCCACTCTACAGAAGCCATTATTGCAGGGAGGACAATCCAAATAAAAAATACTTACATGAAGGACTGAATTTGAGCACTATGTATCACTTATATAAGGAAAAATTAACTGCTGACAATATGACTTCTGAAATCATATCGCAATCGATGTATGAGAAAATTTTTTATAGAGATTTCAATTTAAGTTTTAAACCTCCTCAAAAAGACACATGTAAAACATGTGATACTCTGAATTTGCAAATAAAATCAATACAAGAAGACAACACCAACAAAGCTCAACTGAAATCTGAGTTGGAGCTCCATCATAGGAAGGTTGAGCTAGCCCGTGAAGAAATGAAAAGGGACAAAGACAAAGCAGCTCAAGGGGCTTGTTCGGTTTTATCATTTGACTTACAGAAAACATTTCTACTCCCCAAAGTTCCTACTGGCATGGTATACTACAAAAGACAGTTGGCATGTCTGAATTTAGGTCTACATGATTGGGGAAGCTCGAAAGGAACTATGTTTTTATGGCATGAGGGTATGGCTGGAAGAGGTCCTGACGAAATAAGTTCATGTATTGTAAAATACCTAAAAAGTCATGACATAAAGAAGAATGTGATTTTATGGAGTGACTCATGCGGCGGGCAGAATCGTAATTTTAAGCTTGTTGCTCGTCTACTTCAGCTTTTGCAGAGTGATTCAAACCAAATAGAAGAGATAGTGATAAAATTTGCTATACCTGGCCACAGTTACCTACCGAATGATACAGATTTCGCTCATATTGAGAATAAGATGAGAAAAATTCAACACATTTATCATCCTGATCAGCTGGAAGAGATAATAAAATCAAGTCACACAAAAAAGGCTACCTTTGATGTTGTACAGATGTTATCTACGGATTTTTTCAGCTCTGATTTACTTGTGAAATCGCTTACAAATCGGAAAAAGGTATCTTGGATGAAGATGCGATGCATTAGACTTTTGCGGAACAGAGTTAACATAATGGATTACAAGTATACTCACAGTGAGGTGAGTGAGTACAATACAGTAAGCTTCGCCAAAAAAAACAAAAGGAAGGCCTCTATCTATTGGGAATATAATTTTGAAGCCCAAATATCCAAATAGACGATAACTTGATGTGAACAAAATAAAAGATTTGAAATCACTCATGTGCTTCGTACCTCCAGTGTACCATCCTTTCTATGATGAGCTTTATGAGAACAATAATGAACAGGTTGACATTCATTACAATGGAAGTGATTCTGATTGAAAACTTTGAGTATGATTCCATTGATAAGTCACTTGAAGAATGTTAATTGGAAAATTTGACTTGAACTACTAATTTCCGAATCATTCTAAAATTTCTTAATTCCATTATTTTTTTGTACTTTGCTTTTTTCAAGATTTTGACTTTCTATCAAATTATTCATCTTTGAATAACGTTTCAATCCTGTAGCCTACATATTTTATTGGTTATGACTTTGGCTGGAAATTGTAATATTAATTTTGAAATATTTTTATTCTAATATGAATGGTACTAGTATGGATAATTTCAGTACCGTACTTCTCTTCATGCTATATCTTACTGTATTATTTGAAATATATAAGTTAATCGACAGTTTGTGTGATTTTTAGTATAGATCCTTTCACCAAAAATCAAAATCTCACTATGCCAAAATGAACTAAGTTGAATGTTGGTGCCAAAGTGAACCAAGTACGATTTTCTAAACATATTTTTTTCTTCACTATTAACATGCAAAGTCCCTGAATTGAAATTTCTTGCTCATTCTTGGAAGAAATATGTAAAAATTGCTTATAAATTCTCAAAATAAACATACCATGAATATTGAATTTATAAAATGGATTTTACTTACAACAGTCAATACTGAAAAAACAGAAAAAACGACTTGGTTCACTTTGGAATAAGACCCTCCAAATACAGTAGAAATAACATTTCAGCAATTTATATTTTACTACAACCAGCATGGATAATGTAAAAATAATTGAGCAAACTTTTACAAGCTTTCTAGATATGGTACTGTAAGTAGAATAATTACTGTTGGTTATTAGAGATCTCTACCCACCTCATATTTTTCTAGTAACTAAACAAATACTAAACAAATTTCAACTTATTATTATTATTATTATATACATTTAAATATTTTACTGCTATCAGCTTTATTGTTTACTAAAAATTTTTGTTCTATTTTGTTTCAGGAAGAATGAGTGCTCCATTTCTTTCACCTGAGCAAATAGGAGATATGCTGAGGGGTGATCTTTCTGATATAGAAGATTTGAATGAAGAAGATGAAGATGCTGATGACGAACTTCAAGTGAATGAAGAAGAACTACAACGGAGGCTACAAGTTTTTGAAGAGGGACTAAATCAGGTAGAATATGATACTAATATTCAGAATGATGACCCAGCCCCTGATCTTCCAGAAGTGATAGGCCTAGACAATAATGAAGGATTGATTGAAGTGGGAGGAGAGACTGCATCTTCTTACAACCCAGTACCTAGATGGAGGAAACCACGGGATTTCAGATTTCCTGAGAAGCTATGTGAAGTTCAGATTACACCCCCAGAAGAAATGAAAACTCCCAAACAGTATTTTGATATGTTTATTGATTCAGAAATAATTGAGAATCTAGTAGTCCAGACAAATTTATACTCTGTTCAAAAAAGTGGAGCTAGCATTAACACAAATAGAGCAGAAATCGAACAGTTTCTTGGCATCAATCTGCTGTCTTCTATTGTAAGGATGCCTTCCTATCGTATGTACTGGGCCAATGAAACGAGGTACTCCCCTATTGCAGACAAAATTTCTAGAAATAGATATGATAAACTTCGTACTTACTTCCATGTAAATGATAATACCCATATGCTGCCATTGAATGATGCTAATCATGATAAACTTTTCAAAATAAGACCATTTGTGAATGCTGTTCGAGAAAATATGAAGAAGGTAGAACCAGAGGAAAAATGTTCAGTGGATGAGATGATAATCCCTTTCAAGGGCAGATCAAAAATGAAACAGTATATAAAAAACAAGACCCATAAATGGGGCATAAAAGTTTTTGCTATTGCTTCACAGAGTGGGATTGTACATGACTTTGAGGTTATGTGGGGAAAGGGACAGTGAAATCTACAAATAATAAACTGGGACTTAGTGGAGAAATAGTTGTACGACTTTCAGAAGTTATACCCAAATTTCAAAACTACAAATTGTTTTGTGACAACTGGTTTACTTCATACCATCTGATTTGTGAACTAAAAGTGAGAGGCATATTGGCAGTTGGTACTGTAAGAAGTAACAGGCTCTGTGGATGTCAATTAGAAAATGACAAAATTTTATCAGGGAAAGGTCGAGGCAGCTATGATGAAATGATTGACATTGAGAATGAAGTTTTTGTTTGCAAATGGTATGATAATCGTTGTGTGAGTCTTGTCTCCAGTTTTGCTGCTGCTGAACCTGTTGAAGATGTTCAACGATATTCTGTTGCAGAAAAACAAAGGATTCCTGTACCTCGGCCAAATATTGTAAAAGAATACAATTCTGCAATGGGGGGCGTTGACCTTCACGATATGTTAGTGGAGCTCTACAGGATTAAACATAGAGTGAAGCGATACTACTTGAGGATAGTGTTTCATCTTATCGACATGTGTGTAGTAAATTCATGGTTGCTATACCGCCGGCATCACAAACAATTGCAGTCGACCACAAAGGTAGTTCCACTACTTGACTTCAAAACAAGTGTTGCCCATGCTCTCCTGTCTTGTGGGCAAGACAAATTGAAGAAGCGAGGACGACCTTCAAATGATGCTCCAGTGTACAAAGCACCAGCCAAAAAATACAAAATCACCCCAAGACCGACCGATGATGTTCGATTCGATGGAGTAGACCACTGGCCAATACCTACAAATGAAAAACTTCGATGCAAAAACTGTATCACGCAATACACACAAATGATGTGTCAGAAATGTGGACTTTTTTTCTGTCTAAACCAGAAGAGAAACTTTTTCCTCTCTTTCCACCAGAAAAAGTGAAATTTTTCTTTGGCTTTTCTATTTGTTTCATCTATTTTTATGCGTTTTTATCTATATGACAATATTATACATCACTTTTATCATCCATGATTTATTTATTTCTAGAAACTGAACCTAATAAATATAATTCATGTAAGATTGTATATGAATATAATGACCTAAGGCCGGTATTACCCGGTAATAGTTCTATTATAATAGTTGATCATATGAAAAAAGATGAAAATATGATTGCGTATTCTCTTCTCGTTTCATATTATCAAATATGATAATAGAAATATTACCGTGTAATACCGGCCTAAGTTTCAAGTGATGGTCAATTCACATTATATAACAATAGAAAGGGGGTTCTAATACCATCACTCTTCTTGATACAGTTTACTGACAAAAGAGTGGAATGACCTGTCAAATAAAACATTATTTTTCAAATTCAAGTGACAATAAAGTGTGGAATAATTCAATATTTACTTATGGAAATAAGGATTAATCTACGGAACTTAACATAATGTGTTCCAATTACATAATTGTCTTCTATCAACTGATAATTATTGTATTATATCAATTTCTTGTTATCGGAGAAGGATATGACTTATCATACCATTTCAGCCCAATGATGATTATTGTGATCATTGTTTAATTATGACGTAATAAAAATATTTTGAACCAGAAAACATTATTTTTACGTTATTAGAGCTCTAAATAAACGAAATACACAGTGAAAAAATTTTTTCAACATGATTCTCTCAGGTTGGGCTGGAAAGGGCTAATAGGTGAAAAATGTTATTCAACCTATTTAGGAGAAATTGGTAGCACGGCAAATGGTACGCCCTGGTGTGGGACTCTAACTACAAAATATATCCCTGGTTATAAAAAATTATTGGTAGGATAGATATCTTGATAGATTGTGAATGGGAGATGCTGCTGAGTGGGAAATCAGTTCGAGAAAGTTCAGGTTCTAATGAGTAAATATTTTTTATGCAGTAGCAAGATGGAGAACAATAAAAATAATGAAGTTTTATTCAGTGAAAACATTCAAAACTTAGATGAAGAATCTCAAGATTTAGACCTAACCTTAAACAATGACTCAAACGATAGTGTAGCTGTAAGTGAAAACGTTTCAAATGTAACAATTCATGAGGAAGTAGTAGAAATATCAAATGAAACAAGTATGGTAGGAGCTAAAAATGATCTAAATCTTATAGCGTTCCTAACACAAAGGTTTGATGAGCAAAATGCTAAGATTGATGAGCAAAATGCTAAGATTGATAATTTGAAACAAGATCAAAGTGCTAGGTTTGATGATATGAAGCAAGAATTTGCTAGCATTAGACTAGAGCAGGTTAGTATAAACCTTCTATTAAAAGATACACATGAAACATTGATTGATAATCATGAAGATGAAAGCAAATTGAAGCAGGATGATAGTAGTGTTGAGATACAAGATCAATTATTTCAAGTTTCAGATAATGTAGGCCTAGTTACTGTTATTGAAAAAGTAAATCCTAGTGAGATAGTAGAATTGAGTAATGTAGTAGGTAGGGAGTTGTCTTTATTGAAAGTCAACAGTAAAGAAAGTAGTATTGCCAAATTGAAAGTTACGAAAACAGTGAATAAAGTGAATGTTTACATGAGACAGGTTTCTGTAGAGGTTAGGATCAATGTAAACAAAATGAATCTTGCTTTGTATCGAGTTGATGAATTCAACTTTCAACTAGAAATTGAAAAAGTGTATGCAAAGCATTATCTAGTGAACATGACTGATTTTTGTGAGCAAAATGGCTTTGTTGAAGCAAATGAACCCATGAATAAAATCATGTTATTGAAGAAAACAAAGCACAAAGTCACCATTGATGTGTTAGTATTCAAAGGTTGTTTCAAGTTGCTTACTTTGAAGATGATGACAGTGAATCACATGATGAAAGGGTATTCCCCGGCACTATGTTATGATTAGGAATCCTGTGTTATGCTGGGATTCAGAATAGCATAATCGCTACACAGTGTATGGTAAGAGTCCATAATTGTGTCTTTTTTCTTTCCTGTAGCCTATTTTTCTTGGCCCTTAAGGGGCACGTTAACTGCCAACACACTTTTCCTGAATCCTCCAAATCTAAATTTCTCCAAATCGATTCAAAATGCATTGAAATGAACTAGTTAGATACAAAAAAGGTTTTATTTTTCATTTTTTTGAGAAAATTACACACAAAAAAAACTGTCAGTCTCCTGTGCCTGACACGGCTTGAATGGTTGAATTTATAGTCATTGAGCCATGTCAGTCATTTTGTCAGGCACATAACCTACATCTCTCTCAGCTGTTTGTCAGGCACATAACCAACATCTCTCTCAGCTGTTTCACAGTCATTTTGTCAGGCACATGACCTATATCTCTCTCAGCTGTTTCACAGCTGTTGTCCTTGCCTTGTTCCATCTGAACAGATGTTTTCATTTACTTAGGCGTAAGCATTAGAGGTTATGTTTTACTACTCATGTAGGCTTTCAAAAATGAGTTGTAAAGTTTTCAATAATTAGAATTCTTGGTGATATTTTTGACAAATATGGATGACTTTGAAATGATAGACGATTTTTCCTCATTCGACTGGAAAGAAATTGATGAATTAGAAAAAACATTGACAAGTAATTTTCCATTACCAGATGTAAGAAGTGATAGTGATGATGTAAGTGTTGAAGAAGATGAAACTCCGAAGTTATGTGCCAACAGGAAGAAGAGATATCGTAGAATTGATAGTGAAGACGAAGATGAAACTCCAAACAATCAGGTAACTCCAAAAGAAAATAAATCTGATTTGTGGTCCCCACCATCACTTAACCAAACGAGAATTATTCCATTCACAGAATGCCCTGGTTTACGACCTTACAGGTTGAGGAGTTTGATGGCTCATTCAAAACCTGAATCATTTTATGCTTTGTAAGTCCCAGATTCTCTTTTTGAATATATTGTTGTAGAAACTAATCAGTTTGCTCAACAAACAATTACAAACCTTACGTCTAAGAAAAAAATAAAAAAACATTTGCAATTGCTTGACTGGGTCGAAACAAATCTCAATGAGATAAAAAGATTCTTCGGCCTGATATTGTATATGGGAATTGTGAAATTACCAAAACTAGCCGATTATTGGTCAACTGATCCTTTAATTTGTCAACAATTTCCACGAACAGTGATGGCTCGAAATCAGTTTGAAATTTTGCTGCGTTTGGTCCACTTCTCTAACAATGAAGAGCAACCTGCTGGACAAACGGTCTCAACAAACGGTCTGTTTGTTCAAAATTTGTAATCTTGTTGATGCTTTGAATCGGAACTTTTCAAATCATTACTACCCCCGGGAAAATCTGTGCATCGATGAGTCTTTAGTGCCATTTCGAGGACGTATTATCTTTCGCCAATATATCAAATTGAAGAGACACAAGTACGGAATCAAGGTGTTTAAATTGTGTTCCAATCCAGGGTACACTCAAAAGATACAAGTTTACACTGGTAAAAAAAACGAAACTGAGTTTACAACACCCACCAATGTTGTTATGTCTCTAATGGCCAACTACCTCAATAAAGGTCATACCCTCTACGTTGACAACTGGTATACCAGTGTAGATTTAGGAAGAAAGCTCTTGGAAGAAGAAACTCATTTAGTGGGAACATTACGAAAAAACCGAAAACATTTACCCAAGGATGTTGTAAATGGAAGCCTAAACAAGGGAGAATTTCGAGCTAAAGAGAATGAGGATGGTATGACTTGCATGAAATGGAAGGATAAGAGAGACGTTTGTTTACTGTCAACGAAACACTCAATTGGATTTTCAAGAACTGTCAAAAGAGGAAAAGAGATCATAAAACCTAAAATAGTGATTGATTATAACAAAGCCAAAGGATCTGTAGACCTATCAGATCAAATGAATGCCTACTCCAGCCCACTAAGGAAGTCTGTGAAATGGCATAGGAAACTGGCAGTAGAGTTGTTATTGAACACATCTTTGCTCAATTCATACATAATCTACCGAGAAACAACCAAGTCCAAGATTGGGGTAGTTGATTTTAGGAAGCAATTGTGCAAATACCTCACTACACCTACAATTCAGGTATGCGAACCAGCAATACGAAATAGAAGGCAGAAGCACTTATTACAAAAGAAAGAAGGAACTGTAAGAAAGGCGCGAAAATACTGCTCTCGATGCTGTAAAATGAATGTTGAGAAAGTTGACAGAGAGTATGCAAGAAAGAAGACCAAGCAAGTTGTCACCTACTGTCCACAGTGCCCAAAAAACCCTCATTTTTGTCTGGAGTGTTTCAATTTTGAGCACAAATAAAAACAGTCATTTTTGTCAGAAGTGTTTCATAATAATTATTGATAATTTTCCATTTATTTGTCTCTTTCAATATTATAATGTTACAATTTATAGCTATTTGTGACTTTCAGTGTTCAAATGAACAATTTCTGTATAAAATGTTTCAATTTTCAACATAAATAATAATTTTCAACACCTTTTACTCATTCAATAATGTTGTTTCAACCTTTTATTGGCTACATAATATGATTAATTCAAGAAACAGTGAGACCATTTATAAATAATATTGTGGTTTTATTGTGTTTCATTCCATAACATAAAAAAATTCAATAAATTTTGTCACAGGCAAAAAATTAGCAGGCCATTTAGAATATATCTTGGTTGGAGCCTTGTCAGTGACCTCTAATAGAGAACAACACTGTAAAAGTGCCTGCTGGCGCACAGAGATCGTTTGCTATTTGAATGTTTTTGTCAGTCACCAGTAGCTGACATGGCCTGAACAGAGAGTGAGTTTGTCAGGCACCGGTGACTGACATGGCAGTTAACGTGTTAATCGTTTCAAATTTCGATTCATTCCTGTCTTTGTGTAATGTTCAGTAAATTTCTTCTATGATGCATATCTTAACCAATCTTGTCCATAGTCATTTAAATTTCTATTTTTTCTGAAATAATTTTGGAAGTTAAAATAGTAGCTTATTTTCCTAATCTTTAAATTGTTGATAAAACTTAACTTTTCTAAAATCTATCTATTGTAGTGTAAATAATTGTTTGCTTGCGGTATATTTTTTCATCATGTATTACATA
Source organism: Nilaparvata lugens (assembly GCF_014356525.2). Taxonomy (NCBI): domain Eukaryota; kingdom Metazoa; phylum Arthropoda; class Insecta; order Hemiptera; family Delphacidae; genus Nilaparvata; species Nilaparvata lugens. The sequence goes on along the minus strand of NC_052504.1, from coordinate 28,377,816 downwards.
TTTTAATTATGTCTATTTTTTGTCAGGTATCATATTAGGTAACTAGGTTTTTCAGAGCAAATTATGTCCCATTTTCTCATCTTTCATTGCATATCGTGCCATAAGCCATATGTAATTAGGTTATAGTTTTCTTCTGGGCTTTAAACTCATTTTGCAATTTTTTTATTTGTAGTATATTTTATTAAATATACTTCCTTATGAAAGTTTAGTACTGACATGTAGGATAGGCTCTAATTAATCTTTCTCTTCCTTGTATTATTTAGGAAATTTATTTACCCAATTTTCTTTTTCTCTTATTTGTATTTTTTAGGGAACTTATTTACCCATTATCCATCTTGATCGTCTTTGTATTGTAATCTTGAAATGGTTTGTACTTATTATACAGTCTTCAAATTCTGAAATTATTTAAAAAATAAATGGTTCAATTTAGAACATGCTGAAATTTAATCTTATGTATAAATTCTTTTGTTATAATAATAAAACTTCAAAATTTGAAAGTATTAATGAATTGTGTCGCCATATATATGAGATGTTCAATATAAATGAAATTTAACTTGAATAATAATGTTTTCATTAAATAAAACAATCTTGTCATTATTATTAATTGAAATGAGTTAAAGGTTAAAATTTCTCTAAAGTTTTTGTAATTGATGTCTTTTTCTAAATTAAAAAAAAAAACTGTTTGTTCTATAAATTTTGATATGATTGATTATCGTTTGAAATGGATGCTGGAGTGTATGTAAAATTTTTAGTGGGGTTTGTTGATTAGAATTTTGCTGGTATGTGATTGTTTTTTGAGATGGAAACCCATTATTGCCTAAAGAAGGAATAACAGAGGTTATAACTTAGAGAGGCAATAATGAGATAATATTTTTTGTGTTGATTACTTATGTTGATTGCCATAGATGCTGATGATTACTTATGAATATTGATTGCCTTTGAAGCAAAATATTATTGATGTTTTGAATGATTTCTTGTTTAATGATTGATAGTAAAGTTTTGTCATGAAATGTAGTTTGTGTTTAGAACATTGAAAAGTCGAAATAAACTATAGTATCCAATAAACGTTGATTAATAATATTAAATATTTTGCTTTTTATACAATATTTGAACAAAAATTAAAATGAAAATTTATAAATTTGTCTACATGAATAATTTTGAAAACCTGAATGATAAATCATAAATGTGTCATTGCTATAAATGAAATGTTATACTAAATGATAATGAAATGCAGATATATTGTATTATGAAATGATTGTGAATAGAAGACCAATTGTCTGAAATTATTGAAATATGTATTGAAATTGTTTTTGTTGTGATGATCTGATGTTTTTTACAATTTTGATAATGATACAGAGTGTTATGAAATTTATGTAACATGTATTTGTTTATGTTCTAAGTTTTGAAGAATGGATTAAATTTTGTTATTTGAATAGTGAATAAATTGAAATGAAATTATTTTTTATTAAAATTTTGTAATTGATATCTCTATAGAGTTTGAGGAAATTTCACAATTTATGTATTGCTGACTGTATAATAAGATGTTAACAATAAAATTCATTTTTTATATTGATTATATACTTGGAAATAATTTTCATGTGTATTAGATTGTATTGGTAGCCTAATCAAAAATTTTCTTTTTAGTTTATAAGCATTTTAAAATAACAGGTAAAGCATGGACATTAACATAAAAATAATTATCACGTGAATCTCGAAATCAACAACAAGTGAACGCCATGAAGAGTGTTAAGAACATTTGGGTGATTTTCGAACTAGTGTGACTCATTAATTGAATATCTACGCCAATATCTACGCTGATGCCTACACCAATGCCAAAGCCAATATCTACGCCAATATCTACACCAATAACTACGCCGATATCTACACTGATGTCTACACCAATGTCTGTGCCAATGTCGAAGCCAATGCCAACGACAATGCCGAAGCCAATGCCTGCGCCAATGTTGATGCCAATGCCTATGACAATGCCAACGCCAATGCCGACACCAATGCATACATCAATGATAATGCCAACGCCTATTGCTGACCATGTAACTCAAACTTCAACACTACCACATTACTTGGAGGTAATTGCCATCCATGTTCACATTCGCAACTTTGAATTCAGAATAACAGTCACAGTATCATGAAAGAAATTGATTCGAAAAATCCTCTCCTAAATTATTCCTGTATGCAGAACTCTAAACCTTGAAAGCTGAAAATATCAAATAACCAAACCTTACCTAAATTAATCCTCACCTAAGTTAATCCTGTATGCAGCGTCTATCTCTTTTCCAAAAAACAAATTACATTGTCATTTCAAGCCTGAAATGTACATTGTATAATTATATGATACAAAATTTACATGACTCTGTATTGAGTTTGGTATGCAGCCGTCTACTACAAGCATGAGGCAATGCTAACTGAGATGTCACCTGTATTGAGTTTGGTATGCAGCCATCTACTACAAGCATGAGGCAATGCTAACTGAGATGTCACCTGTATCGAGTTTGGTATGCATCAGTCGACTACAAGTATCAGCCCAACACTACGAGTATTCAGATCAGCCCAACACTGATGTCATCACACTGGAGTCACACTTAACTGAAATTCATACTGAGTGCCTTAACGGACTGTTTTCCAAAATTTGCATCAATAAAATCAACCACGTCAATAGTGAAAGAAATGAACATTTTTTGATTTATTGAAATTTTATGTGAAAATTAAATGTAACAATTCATCAATTCATTTAACAAAAAAAAATTATTTTTTGTTCAACATACTAAATTTTCATGCAATAAAAAAATTGAATTTTTCTATCTATTAAATTTATGTGCAATTTCAAAAACTATTCTTTATATATATTAAACTTTCTGTTGAGATATTTTCCTTAAATTATAAAGCTAAATCAAAAGTAATTTTGATATTCTATACTTTGAAATATTGTTTGGAAATGTATAACAAATGCTATTGATGAATTTTTATAATAATTTTCAATATTATAGGATGACATGTAATGTTTTTATAGAAAAAATTGTTACTGTTCTCGAATTTAATTTCAACAATTTCCATTTGTTTCAATGTAATTTTTTCTTTAAATTTTAAAACAGTAAAATTTTTTATGTCAAGAGGGGGGTATTTGTAATATTACATTTTTTCTCGATTAAAATTGAATCTTCAATTTGAGATCTATAAAACTTGATAGTAAATATCAGAGTAATCGATATGCGGACAACTTTTAACTGAGAATTTATCATAAATAATTGTGTTGCACATTCCATGGTATCACCGAAATCGAGATAACAGAATTAACAGATCATTATGAATATAGAGGATACATAAATTTAAAATAACAGTTTCAAAATAAAGTTTTATTGAGAACAAATGTAAAATGTAAATTCTAAACTTGTAATTTATAATTTTTTGGAATTTAATATTGATGATGTGTTCATAACGTTGTCACTGGTTTGAGGTGTAGCTATGCTCTGTACTTGGTAGCCCTTCTCTAAAAAAATGGTGGCTGGCTATGGTGTTCTAATTTTGTGCTCTCTGAATAATTTTCTGTTTAATTGAAATTTATAATGTTTTAATTTGAGTTTTGAACAATTTTATGGTGTTCTAATTTTGTATAATTTGATTTGTGTGTCTACAAGCCTATAGCCATTGTTTTCAACTATATAAATGGATAAGTATTATAGCTTATAATGATGCTATATGTTTTAAGTGTTGTAAGGTATTGTTCTGTGGATTTGTGTTGTATATTGCCAAAATTCTTATGAAAATTATAAGTTGGTTTGCTCTGAAAACTGGATTTCCTATTCATTAGCAATAGATCCATTCATAATTTATCAAGAATTTACCATTTTGGAACCGATAACTTTCTTTAGGTTAATAGGTGAAAAATGCTATTCAACCTATTTAGGAGAAATTGGTAGCATGGCAGAGTTATTGTACAATATAAACAGGAGAAATGTATACCCTGACCAAAATTTGGACAAAAATATTGATATTGGTTGGATTTACAGACTTTTGTATATTGTGAACTTGAACTTGAAACATGAATATCTCAGTTTGACCTTGGTGTGGCTTGGATGCTTTCTGCATAAAGCCATCCAATTTGTTGAAGTACATCATGATCTTAATTTTATTATGACATCTTTTGATTATTTATGTTGGTGATTAACTAATCACTCATGGATCGATTCTAATTTTTATCAATTATGAATCATGAATTTTATTTGTAATCATTAAATTAATAATGCATTTTTTTAAAAAATCAGTAATTCTATCATTGTGTATTACTCAACTATCAATCACTGCGTTCTCAAATATTTAAGTTGAAGAGTCCTTTGTTGTATTGTGGAAATAGAAAATATCCTTTGTATTTTAATGTGAGATTGATTCTCAATAGCTCTATAATATTATAAGCCAATATTTGAGCTAATAGAATACTAAGCAAACACACCGTACTGTAGGCTAATCATTTAAAACATTCCAATGTGGGTTGAACTTATTTTCAATAATTCTTCAGCTACAACTAAAACAGTTGATTGTAACTGTTACAACTAAATCAGCAGGTACTATCGTAGAGGATTATCAATTATTATTCAATTTGATATATTCCATTTTATTGTCTGTAAATTCTGATTGAATTTGAGGTAGACTATTATTTTTATTACACAGCTAGTCCACTATTATAGTCCTTGACTCTAAGACATGTCTTATGTGGCCAAGAGTAATTAAGCCTAATACTTACTATTCTCATTTTATTTGTATTTCATAAAAGGTATTATTGAGAAGAGTTTATAGTTGATTCAATTAACTATGAATTTTACCTTTCTGATTTCAGGAAATACAGTTAACCTAGCAGATGTTACCAGCTCTGACCTGACAACAACATTTTTTATGAATTCTGCAGATTCCATTTCGATGGACAAGACATTGTATATTATGAACTGCCATTGGATCTGCCCAATAAAAGCACTCATACAGATTGTACCTCATCCAGCACTCCAATTGCAAATTCTGAGGCCCTTTAAGATACAGCTACAACCCACAAGTCACATGATGAGCTAAATTCTTCAGATCCAGGACTCATACAAGTTGACAATAGTGTTGTATCCTTACTCAAAGAAGACAATCATTTTATCATACAAGATGTTGCCAGTACCAGCTCTGACCTGACAACAACCTATCTTATGGATTCTGCAGATGTCATTGATAGAAAAAACGCTTCATATCATGTACTGTCATTGCATTGGATCTTCTAAATGGTGGACTATTGGTTCCTGAATGACCCAGATGTAGTGGTAATATGCCTTGATATCAATTTCACCATGCCCCAACAGTTGGCTCTCTGGATCCTATGTCATCTGGACTATCCCCTGGCCGGGGTGTTGGAACTGTTTGAGATGCGTGTTATGGGCGATGCTAACATACACAGGTAAGGTTTTGTTCGTAATTTGGGCAACGTGTCGATGTCTGATCAATGCAGAAGGATAATCTTTGTGAACACATCTGATGGAGTCTGCATAATAAACTACAGTGGTGTGAGAATTGCATTCCAAGCCCCTGCAGCTGGAGAAAACGCCATGGCCCCAACCCTGATAAGAGACGCCGATGTACTCATCAGACTCATGGTTGGAGACATTCTACGGTGTGATAGATCCCTAAGGGAAATCTTTGACAAGAGCTGGAGCAATAGATTCGTCAGTGGCGGTAATTGGCTGGAGATAGACAATCTCATTGGCCTGGCCACTATATGCTATCCGCCAAGGATTGTAGGCTGCGTGTAGTGGGAGTTGTTGACCAGCCGGAGGAACATGTAGTGGTCAAGCAGCACCAGGGTGCTCCCAATGACGTCTTAAGATACCTGGATCTAGAACCTTGCCCCAATGCTTGTGATATGACCGGATACGGATGGGACAGATGTGTCAACACGATCGACCAGGTTTATGCAACCAGGGAGTTAGCCAACAAACACCCACTCATAGGCGAGTGGGTGACTGTCACAGAGCTAGCAGTCACTATGGGTATCTGTACTTATAATGTATGTAATAGTGAGTCGGCTGAGAAGATAAAAGTGAGAAGGCACAACAACATGTTAGATCGGTTTAACAGAATGGCCTTCGTACAGAGAGGGTTCGAGGAAAGCAAGGGAAACATGGATATCGGGGATGGTGTAGTACAGCCAACGATAGGGGATATTGGTGATCAGAATGCCGAGCTTATTCCACTCTGAAATAACTGGGTATACAGTGATAACAACAACAGACTAGACTATTACATCAAATCTTTTTGTGATGGTGGCCACATTCATTACAATTGGGAACTAAACATAGCCCACCATCTGTGGGGTACATGGACAGGAATTAGAACATCAGAGGTGATGTGAAAGAATGAGTATGCCTCCAGCTTCACTCCACACTATATACAGGATTCAAGCCTAAAATTGGTAGGAGAGATAGATAGATAGTTGGAGATACAACCAATGGCACCAACCACCGTACACGGCTGACTCTGATGTTTTGCTTGAACAACATCTGATGAAGATCAACATGGAGACCCAATATGCTAACCTGACCCTGCAAGACACCACAACTGTATCTGAAGTCCTGGGACATATCAGCTGGGTACTATATACAACAAGAACAGGACTACTCGCTACTCAACTCGGCTGGAAAGGAGGAAACTTTATCCCAAATGACCTAACTTTCAATTGGTGTTGGGGAACCAAAAGTGTATACCGTATATGGGAAGAAGAGGCCTTCATATCCGTTGGTCTCAAGATGGTGGTGGCACAGCTCCTTGACGCATCTAGTATCATTGACGGCCTCGTATTACTCACCTGTAATAATGTAAACCCTACCATAACGACTAAGACTTCACGGATGTACCGCCTAAAATCGTTGCCTCCTTTAAACTCTCATAGGGGAGTGAGGAGGTCGCACCATGCCCCCGCTGTGGAAGTTTCGACCCCACAAGAGCAATCTACAGCAGACATACAGGCGGCAGAGAGACACATGGAGCTGGCCCAAGCGGAACGATCTGCTGGTACTGCAGACCTCGATAGTGCCAAACACTCCCATTTAATAGACAAAAACTGGTCATGGAACATGTTTCTTGAGGCGGAAGGAAAGGTTATCGATGAGGTCAGAGAGAAGGCTTGTATTTGTAACAACACACGGACGTACGCCTCCCCACATCCTGCCTTTCTTCAACACATACGCTTTAACTCGATCAATGTACCGCACACTGTTAAGGCTGATGGTTATATCAAAGATGCTTTTAATGTGTTTCACTACATGGCTACCAAGGCGCACCAACCAGCCCTACTACTTGAGTGGGAGAGACAGAAACACATCGCTAGTCAGTACAGTTTTTGTTGTTGTAAGCTAAGATCTTATTTTAAGAAAGTTACCGGACAGTTAAAGAGAGGTAGTTCTTTTATCCACCCATCAGAGTATTGCTACTGGGAGTCTTTCCTTGGCTTCCATCCACCAGTAGGATTGAACAACATGCTTGATGATGCCAAGGAATGGCTCGGTACCCCGATAGACCTGGGGACGACTATAGGGACAGGCAACAATACCGGACATGTCTACAAAGAGAGTTGTAGGTTGATCAGACAGTATTATAGAACGCCTGAAACAATACTATCACCTGAGGAATGGGTTAGTAAAGGACTTTGGATGTGTGGTAAAGCTGGAACAGGGAGGAGTGGTGTTGCTACCATCAACAGAAAGATAGAGAGAAGTAAAAGAATGAAGGCTGTGGAAGGAGTACATCTGAGTGATGATGACACTGTCGCTAATTTGCTTACACCTGATTCTGAAGAAATGTTTATAATGGAGAAGTCAGAGGCCGGTAAATCACGCCCAGTAGTTAAATGTGGCAATAGTGTGAACAGACTCATGGCGTTTTTATCCCAGTGGTGCGAGCAAGGACTGAAAGGATATGACCTTTCCTCACTTTTCATGAATGCTACTGCAGTAGAGGCTACATGACATTAGGATGCTATGTTTGATGCGTGACTGAACCATCTATAAAGTCCCACTAGATCAAGGCAGCTTTGATAATAGGCAAAGCAAATTGACCATCCGAGCCGTTTTTATGGCCATGTGTGACACTATCTACAGCATATTGAAGGACAAGGACCTTCTACAACATTTTGTGGCCTTGGAGAGGGTATTGTTTGATAAGACCCTGAGAGTTCATCACGTTTTGTATTGCTTCTCCTGGAGTAGCAGTGTACCCAGCAGCTGGCGCTGGATGGCACTTCTCGATACCCTTCTTAGCTTGTCAAGTTTCCATGTGATTTGTGATATTGCTGCCAAGTGGTTTGGCCGCCATGTTCCTGTAACTGATTTAATTGCACAAGGTGATGATATTCTCTTCTGTTGCAGAAACGTTAAGTATGTGTATATGATAATTGACGTCTATGGAGAGATTGGGTATGACGACCACCCTGAGAAAACGTACATCTCCCATTCAAGAGCCGAATTTTTGAGGAAATCTTATGAGGCCGATAGTCTTTGTGGGTACAGGGCGAGGAGTATTTTAAACGTTATGTATTGCAACCCTGTCAAAGAACCGGAGATATTTAAAGCTATGCATCTTTACTCTCGCATTTCAGTATGGAACTTGCTCATACTGCGGGGTGCGGAACTGATGATTCAAGATGCAGAGCAGGCGGGGGTGTCAGTTCCGCATGCTGTCAGCTTCTGTCTGCTGCCAAGTGTCTATGGAGGTGCAGGTATCCCACTAGATTCACTCCTTGGAGGTGGCTTGCGACATATGTGGGATGGCTGTTATTATAGAGGACTTTGAAAAGGGTAGAACCAAAGCTGGGTAAATGGAAAGATCGGCTCGCAAAGCACAATGTGAGGCTGGAAGGACGAATTCAAGATGCATTTGTTGATAACCTTATGCACAGTTGGGGTTATTCCAACAGATTATTGACTGAATAAATCACTATCAGTTGGGAAGAGGTTGTTGTCAATGATGAACTAAACATATTCCACCACCGTGGCAGCGTTCCTCCGCCATCCACTTTATAATAAGACTCTTTTGTCCCAATACAAGTTAGTCCCTTCTTCTGAAAACAGCTCATAGAAGACGGCAAAGAACTTGAGTACATTGTCCCAGAGATGAGAGGTTGGGTAATGGAGTACAAGTGGAGAGTGAGCCAGGGTGTATATCGTATGTACTTACTTGAAGAGATATCTGTACCTACTCCAGCCACTGAGAACGTAGCCGCGAGGTACGGCGCATCTATGAAATCCAAATTGCAGTGTTTACTGTATATGCTCCTGAACACGAAACCTTTCCACTTGCAAGTTATGTCCCAGTCTGAGTTTTTTTCTGTGGAAAGTTTATTTTTAAATATCACAAATAGGAAAACAAACAACCTGAAACAACCTGTTAACTGGCTTAAAATGCAGTGGTTACGATACACTAAAGAAACCCCTCTGCAGATTTTGTATAAGGAGAGTCTAAATGAAGAGATGGAGTTTTGTGAGATCAACATTGATAAAATGCCAAGGCGTGGTGGACCAACAAATGATTTCAAGAAGATCTGGCTTCAGAAGTTGTATACTGCTACAAGACCTACGCACATCAACAAAAAGAAGGATGTGGAAGATTTACTTCCTTTCATACCTCCTGTCAAGCACACATTCTTTACAAACCTCCTTGAAATGCCAAATGTTGAGGAAGAGCGCCCTTTTTCAGGCTCAGAAGATGATGAATATTGAAAGTTGCATATTGAAAGGAAAAATTTTTTTTTGTAAGTTCAATTTTGTTTGTAAGTTTATTAAATAAAATAATCAATAATAGACAACTTTTTAAGTTTTTCACCATTACAACACAATAATCAAGTTGAAAAATACATGTTTAGTATGACTTATACAAAAGAGCAATCATGCTCATCAGAAGAATTATGAAGGCAGAGTGGTATAAGTCCCATATTGCATTTTTAGGCCCTTATGGCATTCAAGTTAAAAAAAAAATTTGAGCCCAATAAATAGTTTGGGAACTTATTAACAGTTCAATTAGCCAGAGAAACTTCCTCAAAAACAGTTTGATGATTTATGATATAATGTCTACTAAATGTCTTTGTATCTCAAAACTAGGTATGAGTGACTTGTACCACTATGCATCTCAAGGGCTCATATATAATATTCATTACTTTAGAACACAACACAACCCTAAAAAAATAAAAAAGAGATAGAAATTGAAGATTGACATGATGAGCTGGAAATTGATGGCATGATATAATATAAATTAGGTGCTTTCATTAGAAAATTATTATTAATTTGTTGTTTTGGAATTGTTGAAGGGCTCAAGGGAAAAACCAACATAGTCCAAAAAATGGCAAACTGTGTTTATGTTGGCAACCATTACTTTTTCGGATCTAGTTTGACATGATGGAGCGTACAGGGGAACAAACAACTCCTTTCTTTGTTTTTAGCAGTTGAAAGATACTGTATGTACTACAGTGGAAGAAACAACTCAGTCCGGTTGAAACTGGTGAATAAACAACTCAGTCCAACCCACGTGGCTCTGACGCATGCGCAGTAATGCACCATGTATAGTGTTCTGCTGTTTGAAGAAACGTTTGGTTGCGTTTGCGATTATGGTATGTGCTTTATTTACATGTATTGTTTACGAATTGTTAGTGGATTGTTATTATTAGTGGATTGTTAACGCAATGGATAGTGATAGTGATGAAAATGTGTGTGTAAGTGAAGTTAATTCATCCAAAAAACGCAAAATAACTGGCAGAGTAACTGATGTTGCTAAGAAGCTTCGTGTTTGTTCGTTTGAAACCGGGGAAAACTGTTGATGTAAACGATTTGAGTGCTTCAAAACAGAGAAAAAACTTGATCAAACAGTTCAATGACATTGGTTGTGAGGGGGGTACTGATGCTCAAAATAGTTATTTAGCTGGACTCATATCAATACATCCTGTTCTTCAAAGAAGGTCCAGAAAAGATGAATGTGAAGCAAGATTTAATGACAGCTCTTATTCATATAAAGTAAGAGTAGTTCGAGAAGGCTCTGGTGTTGAAGTCCCTGTGTGTTTTAAAGGTTTTCAATCATTGTTTGGGGTTAAGCCTTTCAGATTACATACAATAAAAAGGTCTCTAATTACAACCGGCAAACCACCTAAAGATAACCGAGGGAGACATTCCAATCGACCACACAAACTTACAGAAAAGACACGTGAAGCAATCATGACTTTTTTCGGCTCTTTAAAAAGACGCCAAGCCCACTACAGCTTGAAGGACTCAAAAAACGTTTATTTGCCAGAATATTTAAACCTCAAAGACTTGCTCGGGAGGTATTTGAGACATTTCGGCAGATATTTGTGTCCAAATTCAACATATCTTTTGGTTACCCTCGGACAGACACTTGTTGTTTTTGTGATGAACAAAATGTGAAAATTTAAGAAGTTGACAGGGAATTATCAGCTGCAGAAAATAATGTTGAAGAAAAATTAAAACTGGAAGATAAGAAGAAGAAATTAGTTACTGAGAGAACATTACACCTGAAGAAAGCAAAAGAAGAAGCTAGACAATCTGTAGAAGCCATAGCCATTGATTTCGGAAAAAACCTACCTACACCAAACATATCGACAAGTGAGGTCTACTTAAGATGGCAATTGACATTTTATATTTTTAATGTACATATTTTGAGCAGTAGTGAGTCCATCATGTACACTTATGATGAGAATATTGGGAGAAAAGGATCTGACGATGTTGCTTCTCTCTCAAGTCATTATATAGACAACTATTTGGACTCATTTGCTGTAAGACCAGTCAAACAGCTCAGGTTTATTAGAGAAAAATGTGTGACTATTGAGCATAGAAACACCTACAATGGCGCTTTTTACACATCGGCAGTAAAAAAATATGACAAGGATATAGAAAAGGATGAGCTCCAATGCAGAAAGAAGAACGAACCTCCTCTGCCAAATATGATTGAACCAGATCAACTGTATCACGGTACTTTATGGTTGAACAAGGAGAAGTGTGATGATCTCAGAGTACTCATGAAGTTCTGTGAGGAGCCAGGTTCCAGAGAATATTACGAAAAACTTCTGGCTACCAATGATACTGCTGTGGGTGCTGATTGTCTACACAATGAATGACTCCTAGTGGTAAGCCCAAATTCATTACTATAATAATAAATTTGTTCCTGATATTCTTCTCTATAAACAAACGTTCTTATCAGATTTCTATCATACATTTTCTTTTACTATTATTTTTTTGCTGGGGATGATGCCCACATTAGCTCTAGGCTTGTGCATGGGAAGGATGAGAGATGAATGGACCTACAGCTTTAGGTGGGTTCTGAACCATTGGGAAGCGATTTGAGCTCATAAATTCAAATGTATTTAAGCTCAAGAATTTATTGTATTATATCCAGGGGAATAAACAACTGAGTCTGGTACAGGGTTTTAAAAAAAAATATTTTGAAAAAATGGATTTTATTACAGTAAAATTTATTTCATAATGTGACAAGGAAAACAATCAACAAGCCTGATGACACTTAATTGAAATGTATCGGAAAATTCACTTCTACACTACAGCGTTTTCAAACTTTGTTTTCACTCCCCTGAAAAAAAAAGATTTAGTGACTATGTTGGTTTTTCCCCTGCACCCTTCGTTTGTTTATGATACAATTTTTTTGTTTTCTTTTACTAATGCTTCTTGGTTGAATAGGGTAGAGTGTGAAGTTATTGGCACTCAGATAGTTATTGGCACTACAGACCTTAAAGTAAAGAGAATAAACTTTAAAACCACCATACTGACAGGGAAAACCCGGTAAACAATTCTGATATTTATTATTTATCTGTTGGCATCACTGTGTTCATAGTTGAAAGAGTGTCATGGCAGAACATCATGTGATTATATGGATGGTGATTTGCTCAATGTGGAAATTAACAATCAAGGTAAGCCGAACAAGCCAACAATTCAAGTTTTAATTATGAATTCCTAAACTTGAATTTTAAAAAACACTTTTGAAGTGAAAATGCACTTACTTTTGTAGTGACGATCGTTTCGACCTGTTGTTGGATCAGTCTGATGATGACCAACAACAGGTCAAAACGACCGCCACTACAAAAGTAAGTGCATTTTCACTTCAAACGTGTTTTTTAAAATTCAAGTTTAATTTTAACAGTGAAAAAGTATGGATATACAACAGATGAATTCTTGATATTTGTCAATGTTATACATGTAAAACCTATTAAAATGAGTTGATTCAATGATTTTTGGGCAAGCAGAACGTTTTTTACATTCCTCCTAGGGAACAGAGTGGGACCAATAGCTGTGAATTAGTGTTTCAGTGATTGGCCCATGGGTCAATCACTATCTTTAAACATTTTTGTGAGTTTCCATTATTAAAGGTACATTTATGAGTTGAATATCTATGACTTCAAATCTTGAGTAAATGGCAATATTCTTTCCAGTTATTGACACCTGGGTCAATAACTGTTGGGCCAATCATTGGTCAGGGGGTCAATAACTGTGGGGACATTCATTGGTTGGGAGCCAATTACTGAGGGGCCAATCAATTTGTGTTATTTTCAGTAATGACTATCATCAAGATTGGAACATTTTATCAATATCTGCCAGGACATTTTTTGTAATGAAATCCATGGATTTGAGTCACTAGCCTATTCCAATTTTATTTGAATACAGGCTAATCATTCAATGCATACAGACGAATACAGGCAAAAATTATCAACATATATTGTTTTCAGATCAATCTGCAATAAGCTGCTCTCAAGATGCCAAAAGCACCACGGGTGCCATATACTCAAGAGGCGCTCAACCAAGCAGTGGCAGCTGTGGAGGATGGGGTGGCAAAGAAACAAGCTGCATGGCAATTTGGAGTCCCAAAGGCTACAATACAATTTCGGCTTTCTACAAAGTTCAAGAAGGTGTCACTGGGACCTCCACCAGTATTGTAAGAGGAGGAAGAAAATCTTCTAGCTGAATGGATAGCTGTTTGTGCCAGAAAGGGTCAACCCCGGAGATCAGAAGATTTAAAGTTGAGTGTTGAAGAGATGTTGGACAAAGCAAACCGCCCTAACCCTTTTACAGATAACAAACCTGGTGATGGGTGGTACAGGGTCGTCATCCAAACATATCATTGAGAACCCCCGAGGAAGTGACCAAGGCTAGTGCCTGCATTTCTGAGCCTGACATCAGAAAGTGGTTCAGTCAGGTTCAAGCAAGCCTGGAAGAGGATGGTTGTGCAGATGTATTGAGTGATCCTCCAAACAGTTGTTCAATTGTGATGAGACAGGCTTTCCTTTAAATCCCAAAAATGGAAAATTCCTTGTTTCAAAAGGGGAGAAAATGTTTATGAAGTGGACAAGAGGCCAGCTAGTCGAACCAAAAATAGTTTTTATCGGACAGCCGATAAGAATACACACATGAAACAAGAATGTCAACGTTATAAAATATTGCTACATTAATATAATTTACAGTATAATACAAAAGAGAGTACAGGTACGCTTAGAAAATGAGAAAGACGCTTAGAAAAAGAGAAGACGCTTAGATAATGATGGGAAGTCTTGGACTTTTGGTGGGCAAGACCACTTTCGGAATTCGGGAAGCTGAGCCGACGGCGTTCCTGAATGCGGGCGCCGCGTTTCGAACTGGCGTAGCCAGGCGGCAAGTGGTGTTGGTGGACGTCTGAGCGCCGCGCTTTGCAGCTGAGCTGTTGGGGATGTCTTCACTCCCCAACTGATTGACTTCATTCAGCTCACATCCAGAAAACTTCATGACACAGCATCAACGTTGTGGCATACATCAGTAAGGCAGATGTATGGGATACCACAACCAGTTCAAACCAAAAAGCCACTCCCTTTTCAACAATGGTGGCCAGACTGATGGTCAGTGACTTGGCGTCCAGGTCACCATTGTAAACAGCTCGTATTCCCCCAAGGTGAAGAGATGTTGGACAAAGCAAACCGCCCTAACCCTTTTACAGATAACAAACCTGGTGATGGGTGGTACAGGGTCGTCATCCAAACATATCATTGAGAACCCCCGAGGAAGTGACCAAGGCTAGTGCCTGTATTTCTGAGCCTGACATCAGAAAGTGGTTCAGTCAGGTTCAAGCAAGCCTGGAAGAGGATGATTGTGCAGATGTATTGAGTGATCCTCCAAACAGTTGTTCAATTGTGATGAGATAGGCTTTCCTTTAAATCCCAAAAATGGAAAATTCCTTGTTTCAAAAGGGGAGAGAATGTTTATGAAGTGGACAAGAGGCCAGCTAGTCGAACCAAAAATAGTTTTTATCGGACAGCCGATAAGAATACACACATGAAACAAGAATGTCAACGTTATAAAATATTGCTACATTAATATAATTTACAGTATAATACAAAAGAGAGTACAGGTACGCTTAGAAAATGAGAAAGACGCTTAGAAAAAGAGAAGACGCTTAGATAATGATGGGAAGTCTTGGACTTTTGGTGGGCAAGACCACTTTCGGAATTCGGGAAGCTGAGCCGACGGCGTTCCTGAATGCGGGCGCCGCGTTTCGAGCTGGTGTAGCCAGGCGGCGCGTGGTGTTGGTGGACGTCTGAGCACCGCGCTTTGCAGCTGAGCTGTTGGGGATATCTTCACTCCCCAACTGATTGACTTCATTCAGCTCACATCCAGAAAACTTCATGACACAGCATCAACGTTGTGGCGTACATCAGTAAGGCAGATGTATGGGATACCACAACCAGTTCAAACCAAAAAGCCACTCCCTTTTCAACAATGGTGGCCAGACTGATGGTCAGCGACTTGGCGTCCAGGTCACCATTGTAAACAGCTCGTATTCCCCCAAGGTGAACCCATCTCCATCACACTTCTCCCAAAAAAGTGAATTTGGCAAAAAAAAAAATTAATTAAATAGACAATTTAAATAAAAATAAATAAATATTTATAAATATACAAATATATTACAACTATTCTATATAATAACTATTCAGTGATTCATTTTATAACTATTTCATATTAAAAATGTTATATTATATCTAAAAAAAATTGCCAAATTCACTTAAGTTCTATTATCTAGGAGCAACCAAAAAATTTCAGTTCTGTTAATGCTTTGAGCAGTCATAAGGCCGGTTACAGAGCTCAACCGACCGTCAGTGCGTATGCACCATCCTGACCATATGAATCCATACATCAATTTTTCTTACTCACAAAATGGACGCCTTTACAGATTGTTTAATTGCAGCTTATAATCTTTGTAAACGAAAGATTAAAAGACTTAGGCCTAGATATCAAGTTCACCCGATGGTTGCCCAAAGAGCATTTCAAAGGGAATTTAGTACCATTATGTACATCATTGCTTGGGGATGAAGATACATTTTTCAACTACCTCAGAATGTTCATCAGAAATTTTGATGAGTTATTTCGAGCTTGTATCATGATTGGGAATACTTGCAGTCACTTGAGCTAAGGATCAAATAAATGTAGATAATATTTATAATATATGATTTTCCAATAAAAAAATTAGAAATGATTGAAGGAATGTAAAGAAAAACTCTGAATTCAAATTTGACACTATTAATCGAATTCATTCATTTTGCTATTCAATTCAATATCAGCTGATTGTCGGGAAAAGGATGTAAACACATTGGTTATGTTGCGATCGGGCTACTGATCAGTACAGCTCTGAAAGCTTTTATTTGTTTCAATAGTGCATCAGTCGACCAATGGAACAGAAGCGCACGAGCTTGACTGATGGTCTTTGTATGCAGTATAAAACGCATGATCCTGACTGTGTGCATGCGTACCGTCAGTCCTGCTCTGTACGGATACATGGAATATCTATGGAAAAGACAAGCGCGACGTATGCACTGACGGTCGGTCAAGCTCTGTAACCGGCCAAAGGCATACCAGCCTAAGGCACTGCCAATTAGGGTGAGTCACTCACCCTGTTCCACCCACAGTCAGTCACCACCAGCTTGACCAGACCAAGGGAGCCACAGCGAGTCCTGTCAAGAGCCCTGCCTACTCATTTCACGACCATGTCCAGCCGATGCCCAATAGGAAGCCATCCAGGAGCTGTCAGTGGAGGAAGAAGATCTGATGCACGTTGCGGAAGGGGGAACGGCGGCCAGCACTGACAACGCTCTCCAAGCTCCAGCTAAGGTGCAGCACTGATTGTCTCATGGCTAATGCTGACTTTGAGACTGGTGCTGTCGGCTGTGGCGATTTTCTCACGGCTAACGCTGACTTTGAGACTGCCACAGCTAGCCACAGGGATTGTCTCGCGGCTAACGCTGACTTTGAGACTCTTGTGGCACCTCTTCAAGTGTTAGTCGCTGAGGAGTTGCCCGCGGCGATCGGCGTCCTAACCCGACCAACCCCTGCTGAGGCATCAAGAACCCCTGTAACCAACCCTATTTGAGTAATCTCAAATAAGATTGCCTAACAAGTAGGAAGCAATGCTGGTCATGAGGGCCAGTGAATATTTTGGCAATCCTGGTTGAAATGAAATTGATTTTAATTTTGAAAATATAAGATTCAATCGGACTTGGCTTAAATTTTATTTCAACCAGGATTGCCAAAATATTCACTGGCCCTCATGACCAGCATTGCTTCCTACTTGTTAGGCAGTCTTATTTGAGATTACTCAAATAGGGTTGGTTACAATTGGTAGCAGAGTGTAGTTAATTTATATGGAGATCTTGGTTGAAATTGAAGTATAATTTATTTAGTATGGTTACTGAGAGAGAGCTTAGTACTGAGCAATTATTTTCATGATTTGTATTTTGTACCGTATTGAATTGTTTCACTTGCTATAACCATCGATTTTGTAATCATGGAAAAACTAAATCAGACTATTTCTGATGAAATTGATCTGAGTAAATTTTTAACTCAGAGAATTATTCCTGATTATCTTGTGAAACCTAACCTTGTTTTTGAACTCATGACCTTGGGAGAAGACTTGTCAAGTCTTGAGTCATGCAATGCGAGTAATCTTAGATCTAGCTATCGTTCATTAGCAGGTAATAGTACCAATCAAATTATTCATAATTTGTCAAGTTATAATGAGTCAGTCAATTGTCTTAGAGAAAAACTTCCAAAAGTAATGGAACTTATTGACACTGTACAAAATGGTGTGCAAACTGGATATTACAGAACTGTAATCAGAGCTAATGTAGTAAAAATTGAGTCAATATTTATGCATTATTTAAATAGGATGAAACAAATTATTGTATTCTTACAAACTGAGAGTGAAGAAACTCTTGTCTTAACTGAAAATTTGGATGAGCTTTCGAATTTTGCAAAACATTTTATTGATTGTTATAATAACTACAAAGCTTGATTGCTCCATCTAGACTACCATCACCGAATCCAGCTGCTTTACTGGAACCTTTTCCTAGTCAATCTAAAGTTGTAATTAATAAAAATTTAGGAACTAGTTCAAAGGATACTTGTGCTGTTACATTAACAAGGTGTGAACCTGGTACAAGTGGTGAGTCTACAACTGAATTTGAAAATATTGGTCCATCAAAACTCAATCATGGTTATCAAGTTAATAATTTGATCCCTAGACCAACTTTGGAAATTGATTCAAGTTTCTACAATAAATTGAGAAATCCTGTAGAAAGCTTCTTGAAAAATCTTCAGCCTTGTGATGGATTAAATATTGATAGCTTATTGAAATTCTTGGAAGCTGCTATAAAAATTCATGATTTATCAGTTATGTCTGACACAAGCCTATTGCAAATTCTTGTTCCTTATACAACTGGACCTCTAGGTGATAAAATATTGTACTCTTTGAATTCTAATGCTAGCTTCAAACAATTTCACCTTGACTTGTTGAAATATTTTATCCCTCAGCGTCTTCTCTCAACAATTGAGAGAGATAAATTGATAGATTGCAAGGACCTTGTGAAGCCCTATCATCATACGTGACAAGTATCAAAGAAGCAGCGAAATTATTATTATTGGATGAGAGTGAAGCTGAAATTGTAAGTACAATCATATCTGGTCTTAATCCTCAAGAGAGAAGTAGGTTAGTATTCATGAAAAAACCTGAATCATTCAATGACCTAAATATGCTTGCAGTTCATTCTCAAAATATTGCCTTCATTGATAATGAAAGAATGCATTTGTACAATAATACTTCTGTTCAAAATCATGCTTTTGGCAATTCTAATAATAAAAATCCCAATAAAAATAATTTCAACCGTAGGAATGATAGTGTATGCTACACATGCAATCAGAAAGGTCACATCTCTCGTAATTGTTATTCAAAAAACGAGCGGCGCGGTTTTCCAAAAGACCACACCTGATTTCTAATGCAAGTCTAGAAATAAAAAAGAATTATACTCACAAAAACCAATTAGGAAAGATTAAAAAAGGACTTTGTGGCGTTATCAATTCTAATAATAATCTGCCTTTTATTCCTGTTAGCTTTGGAAATAGCAAAATAACTCAGTCTGCTTTGATTGATACTGGTTCCTCTTACTCCTTTCTTTCATACAACTTATTTCATGAGTTGACTAAAAGTAATGAGGTGGATTTCAATGTATTCAATAAAAACCTGATTTGTTCTGCTGCTAATTCTTCTGATATGACTATAAAAAAGGCTTGTATTATGAAAATCAGATTGCAACATATGACTTGGAAGTTTGAATTCCTTTTGAGTAGTGATTTGCCAGTCAAGATAATACTTGGTGCTAATTTTATAAAAATGTCAGATATGATTATTGATTTACCTAATAATCGATACTTCTTTTGCTTCAACCCTAGTACTACATTTCCTTTAATTCGTGATGCAAACAACAATGCTAATAAAAGAAATTTCTCAGTTAGTAATGTTATTCAAAAAATTATTCCTGGAGATGTTTCTCATCTTTCTGATTTTGAATTGAAAAGGGTGAACAAAATCATTGCTGACTTTCCTGATGTATTGACCAGTAGAGTAGGGAGTACTGATTTAGTACAGTATGATATCAAACTGACTTCAAATAAAATTGTTAGATGTCAACCTTTCCCTCTTACTCCTTTCAAAACTCAGATTATGAGAAGTAAAATTCAGAAATTATTGGATGATGCAGTTATTGAAAACTCTGACTCTCAGTATAGCAGCCCTTGTTTTCTTGTACCAAAAACTGAAAATCCCACTGAAGAGAAAGATTTCAGACTGGTAGTAGATTATAGGCGTCTAAATCAAAATATTGAATTAATTTATGCACCAATTGGAAATCTAAATACATCCTTTCATCATTTTTCGAAAGCCAAGTACTTCTCTACTCTTGATTTGAATAATGCTTATGGACAGATTGCTCTTACCGAACGTTCTAAAAAGTTAACTGCTTTCATTACTCCTTTTGCACTTTACCAATATAAAAGAATTCCAAATGGAATTTCTTCTGGAGCTCAAGTACTTTCCAGCCTAATGGAGAAAATATTTGGTGACCTTAGATTTAAAAACGTTTATTTCTATCTTGATGATTTAATTGTATACACTGAAACTCTTGAATCCCACTTAGAAGTACTGAGAGAGGTATTCAACCGTCTTCGTAGTGCAGGTCTAACTGTTAATCCTACCAAAGTCTCATTTTGTGTTCCAAAAATATCTTTTCTTGGACACATTGTCTCTCACAACTCTATTAGCATCGACCCTGATAGAACTAAGGCCATTGTAAACAGTCCTGTACCGAAAAGGGTGAAAGACATTCAGAGATTCATTGGTTTGTTAAATTTTTACCATAAATTCATTCCCGACCTGGCAACCATTGCAGCCCCATTAAATGCACTTCGAAAGAAAGATGTAAAATTCATTTGGAGTACTGAATGCCAGCAAGCATTTGACAAATTGAAAATGATAATTACCCAGCCTCCTGTTTTAAAAATTGCCGATTTTAGATTTTTGATCGTAGATTTGTTCTGGAAACAGATGCATCTAGTGTAGGTATTGACTGTGTCTTGAGTCAGGATTATGACGGTACTCTTGCCCCAATAGCATTTACATCCAGAACATTATCCACTTTAGAAAGGAAATATTCGGCGTATGAAAAAGAGGCACTTGCTGTGTTATTTGGTATTGAAAAGTTCAGATATTTCTTAGAGCATACGAAATTTACTTTACATACTGACAATAGTGCTCTGCAATGGGTACTTAAGAATCCCAAGCCATTAGGAAGGATAGGCCGGTGGATTCTTAGAATAAGTTCTTTCCAGTTCGATGTCAAACATATCAAGGGTACTGATAATGTGATTGCTGATTATCTAAGTAGGATGTTTGATGAAAATCCTGATAAGGAATCTACTGATAATGTTTCTCCTAATGAATTTGAAAGTCTTGATTCTCCTGCTTTGTGTAACGTTGCTCTATCTGACTTTCCACTATGTTTTACTGAGATTTCTGATTATCAAAAAAAGGATCCGTTCATAATAGAGATAATGAATAAGAAGGAATCTGGAGAAGATATTTTTCCATATTCTATTTCTAAAGGGGTACTTCTTTATAATAGCAGAAATAATCAGGAACCCAAGATTGTTCTTCCTAGTATTTTGAAGCCCATGATTTTCAAATATTATCATGAAACTACTTATGGCGGTCACTCTGGTTTTCTAAAAACACTAAACAAAATAAAACAAAAATTTATTTGGAAGGGTATTTCTAAAGATCTAGTTGCTTTCATCAAGTCCTGCAAGTTATGTTCATTGAGTAAGCCAGCACAAAAAACTAATTATGGTTATCTTTGTTCATCTATTGCTTCACAACCAATGGAAAAAATGTTCTTGGACTTTGTAGGGCCATTACCAAGGACAACAAGTGGTAACACCATGATATTCTCCTGTATGGATGCTTTCACTAAGTATTCATGGCTACTTCCATTACGAAAAGCAACCTCTGAGTCTTTATGTAAGGAGCTTCAGAAAATATTTGTAAACTTTGGTGTCCCTAAATATGTAGTTTCTGATAACGGTCCTCAATTTAAATCAAATTTCTTTAAAAACTTTTGTTTCCAAAAGGGAATTTTGCATATAACTCAAACAGAATATAATCCTAAACCTAACCAAGTAGAAAGAATACATCGTAATTTAAAATCTTGTCTTATTAGCTTTAATCATGACAAACAGAATAAATGGGATTTAACTCTACAGTGGCTTCCCATAGCATTCAATAGTGCTTTCCATGAGAGTAGCAAGTTTTCTCCTCATGAACTGATGTTTCGTCATAAGGTTAATAATCCTATAAACAATATTTGGAAAATTGATGATATACTACCAACGAAGTTTGTTAAAGATACTAACAAAATATGGAAAGATGCTTATCATAACTTATTGAAGTCTCATAATTCCAGTAAAAAGAGGTATGATATGTATAGAAATCCAATTCCATATAAGATAGGTGATATTGTTTTCCTAAAATCAAATCCTGTTAGTAAAGCATGTAATCAGATTACTGCCAAATTACTTCCCAGGTATTCTGGACCTTATTTGATAAAAGAATGGATTAGTCCAGTCAGTGTGAAATTATTTTCAACCGATGGACAAACATTTGTGCGACGAGCACATGTGAGTCAACTTAAAATGGGAAATAATCCTTAAGTAGACTTTTCTCATAATGAGATTTTTATTGTAATACACATATGTGGTGGACGCACCCATATGTTTGTGGTAGTTACTCTTGTAACTATTCTATTTGTGTAAAATTTTGTTGTGTTCTTTGGAAACTTGTGATTCTGCACAATTATTGTGTCACTTGATTTCTTGTAACATGGTATGATGAAGAATGTACTGTATATTTAAGAATTGTAATTATTATTGCTTCGTAACTAAGTAAGTTACAGTGTATCAATTTAGTTGTATATGTTATTTTGATAATGTGTTATTTGCTCACTAAACTCATTGCTCAGTTTTCTCTCGGTAACTCATGCTGACTCTTGCTTTTCTCTTTGGTAATTTGGATTTTTGAAGTTTTGTCCAATGCTTGTAGATTTTATTTTCTTCTTTGAGCCTTGTCGACCTCATCAATTGACAATGATCTCTCTTCTTTCTCTTTCTCTTCCCTCTACTTTCCATTTTCTTTGGGTGGCCGACCAATTACTCTCCTTTTCTATTTATTTAACTTCTATCTTGAATAAATTTCTGGTACAATTTGGTTCCTAAATTAAATACCCCCAGTTGTGGAGGTTTGTACCAAAAATTTATTAATTACTTAATTTTATTTTATTTATTTTATTTTCTCCTTATTTGGACATAACTTTGAATATCCATTTATTAAAATTTCTAGTTAATAATTTTGATTTGTTGGATTGGTACAACTGGACGAAGCTTTGTCGGTTAGCCAGCCAGGGATTTCTTTTTTTTTCTTGTTCTAAAAGGCCTAGCTGTGGCATCTCAAAATGTAGCATGTAATTTGAATAATGAAATATCTAAATTTTACTACAAAATTTTTCTTTTATATTATGCTAAAGTAGCATAAATGTAAATCTACAATGCCTGATTGAATTTTATATTTGAATAACCACAGTTGGGTAAGTTATACTTGTAACTGTCTCTATGTTGTAGGTTATTCTGCTATTCTATCGAAAATCTCATATTTGCCTAGTTTTTTCATTAATTAATTCTTCATCATCTATAAATTCAATATAAATTTGATTACATCCTATTTTGAAATTTATCAAATAACGTAAAGAAGCTGTTAGAATTTGAATCAACTTTATCTCTCCATGTGTAACTGATTTAAGCCTTCTGATATTTTATAATTTCCTTTCGTTATTTTATTCATCTGAACTATTTTGCTTACTAATTTTGCCGTATTCCTCTGAGATTTATTATTATTAAATTATTTGAGATTTGTCATAATAATATTTTATTACCGCTGTTCTTACAGTATCATGTTTCTACAGAATGTATCCTGATAATTAACCTGTCCAACATTGCATGTTAACCACTCTGGTTAACATCAACGTGATGCTTGTATCTATTAGATTTTATTCTATTTCTTTTGTTCCAAACAGGTTTTTTTTATTTTACCATTAATTTTGAATGACCGGACAAATATAATACCAGGATAAATACAGGATGAAGGAGACTAAACATTTTCCATAAACTCAAGCAAATTCAACCAAATTTTGGAATTCAAGTACAGTATGAAAGTTAAATTTCCATTTACAATTCGAAGTGGGGTAAGCAGAACACTTGTTTTACAATTCGGCTTCTAATTCAACCAAGTCCATCGAATTTTATGAGTTTCAAACTTCGATAATCGTCGCTTATCTACGATTCCACATTACACTGAAGCTTCAGTTGTAGGCCTACCGGGTTACTAACATAGATTTAATAATCAAAACTTGTAAACTTGTTATTTTGTAACTTCAGAAATGAAATTGATTTTAATTTTGAAAATATAAGATTCAATCGGACTTGGCTTAAATTTTATTTCAACCAGGATTGCCAAAATATTCACTGGCCCTCATGACCAGCATTGCTTCCTACTTGTTAGGCAGTCTTATTTGAGATTACTCAAATAGGGTTGGTTACACCCCAGCTGCAGCGCGACTCTCCGCCAGTGACGACGACCTGCCAGCTGACATACGAGACCTGCAGCGACTGGTAGCCCACCTCCTCTCGCCTCTCAAGACACCCATCAAGGAGTGGCGACTGCAGCCACTACACCTCAGCCCGGTCAAAACGACCTACGCACCCGGTGACGGTCAGGACTCTAGGAGTGTGTGAAAGCGGGCCATCCTGCTCAGCCTCTACTAACAACAGCAAAACCCACCGGCCCCTTTCAGGGCCACAATCACGTTTTCAGAGTCAGTGACACCCCTCTCCGCCGCTAGCCAGGCATTAATGGCCTATGAGGGATAACACCTAAGCACCAGGTTGAGGGACTTTTCAAACGGTTCAAGAAGGAGGGATCCATGATTCCTGTAGAGATGTGTGGAGACTATCGGAAGGCTGATACATATAATGCTAAAATTCGTTCTGTTAAGAATTTCATCAAACCATTTGGAGGTGTTGAATCACACACTATTCTAGGTCAAAACTACTATTCTTTCATTTGATTTGAAAAAAATTGCCGATACCAAAACTACCAGGCCAAATATCAAGGCAGCTTTACAGCTACAATTTAAACATTGATTCGGGGAGATCTATTAGGAAATGTGCATTGAAGAAAGAAAATGTTTCAATTTATACTTGGACTGAGCATCAGATGAAAGATCGTCCAATGAGGTAGCTTCTGCTCTGTTCAATGAACTGCTTGAATATGGGCTGCTTTAAGTATACTCAACAATAAGTCTTCCATTTCTCGACCGAATTTGATTTTGCATGATTTTGGACCGCCTCGACGAGCCGAGAAGAATGAAGTGTAGCACGATGAAATCTGAGCATTGTGTCAAAAGTTATACGTGTTTGAAATTTTGATCCTTGAGGTGTCCTTAAGCGCGCCTCTCCACTAGGAAATACTGAAATGAAGTGCTTCTAACGGGTGATTCTTATAGATCATAATCTTATGAACTTATGTCATTGTGCGAAATATCAATGTGAGGACAATGTAGTTGAAGCTGAAAATTAGGTGTTATCACAATACAAGGAGCATTGTTGTCAGTGTACCTGGAAATCTATATGAGATAGAGCGCTCTACCAGATCTCAGATTGTAGAGCACAAAAATACACCCAGAGGGATTCTGAATTATACATCTAAATTGTAACAATCGGAAGATATCAAAAACTAAAATTCATTAAAATTGATTTTTTCTTCAAATTTCACTCATTTTTGAAAAATCATAACTCAGTTCTAATTGGAGATAGAGAGTTCCGAATGATCTCATTTCATTCAGAATTTCATAATCTAGAAAAAAGGCGAGAGCCAATTTTTCTGTTCGATTACGAGATTTGGCAGAAAGAGCTGAAAACTGGAAAATGAACCGAAAATACGAGGTTCTTGGGACATTCTGTATCTAGCACAAGGAAATTTTGCATGAAGAAATTGGTTCTAGACTTCTCTTATGGACCCAAATAATATATTAAAAAATCAGAACTACAATATAAATTGCAAGCACACCCCCTTTTTTATGTCTATATTGAATGGACTATGGAGTGTGTGCTTAGAGTTATATGAATACCAGCATGAATTGTGAAAATTCAAAAACAGCTGTGTTTGAGAAGAAAATCAAAAACCTAATGAGAGCCGTGCGAATGAGAACCTTAATATGTATGAAAGTCTCATTCGTTTTCGGCAACGAAAAGAGAACGGACCGAACCGGGGAAACCGTATGAGTGTGAAACTAGCCTCACACATGTACAGCCTAACTTGTTCCCTCTCCATCGATCTCCACTATTCACTACGCGAGAGGCGACTGAACTATGTGCTTAGATTTATGAATACCAGCATGAATTGTGAAAATCCAAACACAGCTGTGTTTGACAAGAAAATAAAAAACCTGATGAGAACCGTGAGAATGAAAACCTCAAGGTGCGTACAGATAAACGCGCCGCGAATATGAGCAATTCACTTTTAATCTACTGACTATATCTGTATTTTTACAGAAACGGTAAGATACAGATATAAAAAGCTTGGCATCAGCTGATTAAAAGTGAATTGCTCATGTTCGCGGCGCGTATATCTGTACGCACCTTTATATTTACGAAAGTCTCATTCATTTTCGACAACGAACAGAAAACGAACCGAACGAAACCGTATGAGTGTGAAACTAGCCTTACACATGTACGGGATAGGAGATTCACGAATCACGCATCATCACGTCTGATCTATTGAACTGATTATCTTGAAATTTTACATGAAGATTTTGAATTTACCGAGGATGGTCTCAAAGGCCTATTATCGTTGTTATTAATCAATAAATTCTAATTTAAAAATTAAAATAAATTATTCAATTTGTGATAAGTTTATGAAACTATAAAACCTAACCAAACCGGGCATA
Source organism: Nilaparvata lugens (assembly GCF_014356525.2). Lineage (NCBI taxonomy): Eukaryota > Metazoa > Arthropoda > Insecta > Hemiptera > Delphacidae > Nilaparvata > Nilaparvata lugens. Next base: position 28,350,872 of record NC_052504.1, on the reverse strand, counting down.
CTCCACGCAAGTGACTCTGTAGCTTAGTTAATAGCCACCGGGTAAACCCAAAAAGGACAGTGTCATACATTTCCTGAATGAACTACCAGCAAATAAGTCACATTATAATCGACAGAAAAGCAAGAGAGTTTACTTATCTTCTGAACTTAATATTTCAAAACTATTTAAGATGTACAATTCGAAACATGATTTGAAAGTAACTTTCCCATTTTACTACAAGATTTTTACTACACAGTTTAATATAAGATTCAATAACCAAGCTTCTGATGTCTGTTCTTTTAGTACTAGAGTGAAAAATGAAATTCAATCACACAAAGATGGAGGAAGTGTAATAATGACACACTGAGAATTCATAAACTGAAGGCCAATGCTTTCTATGATTTGATGAAGGCGGCTCAAAATGATGAGTCATGTGTTGCATTTGCATTTGACTTACAACAAGTTTATCCCCTAAATATACAGAAAGCATTTTATAGCATTTACAGGCAGATTTTATTTTATGCATTCTGTTGTGTTGAACTCAGTTCCAAAAATCCAACTTTTTTACATGGACGGAAAATCAAGCTAACAGAGGCACAACTGTGATAGGATGTGCTATGATTCAATATTTGCGATCACTCTCATTTGATAATGTTGTAATGTTGCAATCATGTGTGTGGTTAATGTTTACACGTATCATATGATTGAACATCACAATATATTATCAACTGATAGTCAAGCTAAACCAGGACCTCCTAAATACTCAAATATTTAGGAGGTCCTGGCTAAACTAAATCATAATAAATTTAGAAAATCTGGTGTGGCGCACTCACACAACTTTCCTTGCCGTTATGAAAATTGATCACCTGACGCTAGTGTTCCCGCGCATCTCAAAGCTACTATTCAAAGATTTGAGTCAGCTGGTGACAGGGCAATAACGCTGGAGACACACTCATGAGGTCTGCTATATCTACATAGTGAATGATTTAATAGAATCAACAATAATTTGCAATTGAATAATCATATTTTCTCGAATTTAAAGCTTATTTTCAATTTTAGGTGAAAATGTTACTGAACATCAATTGTAGATATTTTCATGCTCAATCTACTCCACTTGATTTTTTTTCTTTAAATTGTATCTGAAGCCTGATAATTGGGAATTTAAAATCGAACTTTGCGTTGATGGGGCGGAGCTCCTGAAATTTTTACAGATATGGGACTTGTGGCAGTTGATAGTGCTTATCGATGACTATTTTAGGTATGAATTTGATCAAAATCGTTGGAGCCGTTTCCGAAAAAATCACGAAAAACCCTGTTTTTGACAACATTCTCGCCATTTTAGCCGCCATCTTTAATTGCATTTGATCGAAATTGGTCGTGTCGGATCCTTATAGTGAAAGGACCTTGAGTTCCAAATTTCAAGTCATTCCATTAATTGGGAGATGAGATATCGTGCACACACACACAAACACACACACACACACACACACACACACACACACACACACACACACACACACACACACACACACACACACACACACACACACACACACACACACACACACACACACACACACACACCCTAATTTACCCTTACTCAGGGGTACCTTAATTTTTTTTGGAAAGCAATACTTTCCTTACCTATGGTAATAGGGCAAGGAAAGTAAAAAAGAAGAAGATGAAGTAGGCTAATAGTTCTATTAACTCTTTGAAGCATGTTATTCTACAATAATATTTGAAGCACAGTGGTGCTATTAACTCTTTGAAGCATGTTATTCTACAAATATTTGAAGCACAGTGGTATAAATCATATACGAGTCGCTGAGTTCCAAAAAGAGTATTGTGCACCAATAGTAAAACGGCAGTTAATAGGCGGCAACTGTAGGCCAATTAAAAATATTTATATATATTATATAAATTGTAGTAGATTTTGTGTAAAAATTTGTGTAATCTATATTATCAATATGGCTCGAATGCAAAGAAATTATTAATCATATAATCTAAGCAATATTTTGGCATTTTTTGTAAGATCTATTTGAATTTAATGGCGGAAGATTGAGATATTTAAATTTTATGCTAATTTGAAAGTCGGAAAGAGAATCTGTAAAACTTGAGAAGGAAGAACCAGCACTCGCCAGCCAGATGCCACCATAAGAGGACCCCAAATATTTTAGAGCGAAGTACCTTATTAATAATTTTGTAAAAATTAAAGTTAAAGTAAATTATTAAATTTCTTAAAAGACTTCGTGATGCTATTGTGAAGCAGAAGTCATTTTTCATTTTTATTAAATTTATAACCCCCTGGAGGAGACGATTCCGGCTACCATATTCCCGGACCACATGGAGTTGGATCGACATCGGCGGCTTACAAGAAGATTTTCGACACGTGAGTGATTTAAATTTGAATTTAGTGATGGGCGCCCTAGTGCTTCGAAATAATCTGATGATCAAAGCTAGCTCGCCGAAAGGGTTATTATAAATTAAGAAATTTAAGAGTAATACTTGCGCAAGTAAAAATTAGTATTAAAGGTATTTAATTGAAAGAAAAATATAGATCAATATTTTAGAAATTTCTATTTAATCAAAGAAGTACGAAATCTAGGCTATCAAACGTATGCATACAATATTTAATTTTTTGCAATACAATTTGCGATAATTTATCATAGTTCTAATTCACTAGATGAATGGCTCTACCTATTCCGTCAGGTGCCGAATCTTGCACCCTGAGATGAAAATATATATTCGATACAAATAATCTACTAAATACTAGAGATTTTAATATATATATATATTTGGATTATTAGTGGCTAATTTATCAAGCTGATCTTAGAGCACATATTTATGATTGAATTATCCAAGCAGACAAGTATTAGCAAGTACATGTCACAGCTACATGCCAAAGAATGCATATGATTTCAAGATAAAGGCACATGGTAATGATTCGTGCCATAAATCTAGAATATAAAGTTAGCCTGTGATATTTTTATTGATTTCAAATATTGTTCTATTTTTATATTATATTTTTTATCGCTCTATATATATTTTTTGCCTCGACTGATCTTTGCATTATTTATGTAATATATGTGTAAAATTTTCATGGTGTGCAATTTATTTTATATTCCTCATCTCTATAGTATAAGTATCATTATATATATATATTTATTATTATTGAATTACAAGAGTTATTGAAGAAGCCCATATCTAGGCCTATCAAGATTTTTTAAGACTGAATACTATTAGAAAAACCACGACCTAATTATATCAAATCTCATGCTTTACCGACTGATGCCAAGCAGGAGGCTAATCGTTATTTAAATATAAAGAATAACGTGACACAAAGACATGTCGTGCCAACGTGGGACTGATGATGAGAGCCAAGCTCATTGAATAATTACTTGAAATTAGGTCAATAACCATAGTGAAAATTATAATTAACTTATACGAGTTGTGAGGAAAACTGGCGAAGGAATATTTGTATTACTTTTTGGGGAATCAATAGCTTTAAATAAGAAGAATTATATGTTTTAAAGAAAATTTTATATTATTAGTACTGTAAAAAATATATTTATAGAGAGAGATATTATATTTTATGGGCCTAAACTGCTAGTCAGAAATCAATGAATAGTATTATTATATTATAAGAGCTTAAGTAATAAATAGGTTACCTGGCTTGTAATGTCCATAGGCCTATCCTCATTTGTGTCCTTATTAATGCCTTGTTGGCCAAAACTTTCACTTTTTTAACAAACACTTGACACTTAATCCATTTTTAAAATATGAGTCTCTTTTCGTCCACGCAGAGTAAGGTAGCAGACACACTGCAGACGGCGATAGTAGCGGAGATCGACGCTGAGGGGGCGCGATGGAGTCCAACGCCCAGATCTCTTCAATCACCGCCAAGAATCCTGTGAACAGTAATAACCGTTAAATGTCTCCCAAGAAGCAATAAGAAGGGTTATAGTAGAGGGATGATCAAGTCATTTTCTAATAGTTTAGAAAAAACAATGACCATGGTAATGAAGGACTTGAAGGCGGAAATGAAGGAAATGCGGGAATCATTGAAGGATACATCGGTAAGAACGGGTAAGGAAACTGCGGACACAATATCAGCATCTACCGCTGAAAATCAAGAACTAATTACAACCGATTTAACAGCAAAAATAGATACTGTCACTTGTGAGTTAAACGAAAGAATAGATAACCTACCAGCACAAAACACTTCGCAAATTCATGAAATAGCTCACCCAAATTCTGATATAAATCAAAACATAGTACAACTTGAAAATCAAATACATCAATTTCCGCACGAGAATATAGAGCCTATTCCCATAGCAACGTTTGATTCACTACACAGTTTCAATGAATTAGGCCGTTTTGACAATACAGACCGCTATCTCCAACCTAAAGAATTTATAGATCAGATAAAACTAGTTCAATCACTAACACCCACCTCTTGGAATTTTTGGCGTCTTCGTTTGACTAGTTTATTGATTGGCGAACCCCTGATGTTCTTTCGGAGTAGAGCCCATGAATTTACATCATTGGATGAGTTTGTAGCTGTCTTCCTGGAACAGTATTGGAGCAGAAGTAAACAGTTGGACGTGCTAGCGGACATCATATCATGCGATTTCAACCCTAACTTAGACGGTGCATGTACCACTTTCGTCACTGCCCTACAGTTTAAAAATTCTCAATTGAGCGAGCCCATTAACGAATCGGCATTAGCAAGTATTATTTTAAAGAAGCTACCGTATCAAGTTAGAATGGCACTCGCCACACAACCCATTACTGATTGTAAGCAGCTGATAAATCATTTATATGGCATACAGTCTGCAATGGCAATATCAAACCACCGCTCAGACCAGAGATACGCACCAAATCAACATAATTCAAAATTTAATCAGTATAATAGCCAAATTTATGAACCAGCATCATATGATCGCTCACGATCTACCCCTCAATTTAAACGCCACTATAATCATAATCAAAATAACAGCTGGAATAATAGAAGTTTTCAGAATCGTCAAACAAACCATTATCCACAGCAAACCTATGAAAGAAATTATTATTATGGCCATGATCGATTTAACACAAATAATGATTACACTCAGAATAATTATAATAGAAACTACAAACCGCCACCTCATCAAATAAAATACAAACTACACCATAGCGCATGCAACAGGACTAAATCAACAAAAAACACGGAACCCAGCACCCAACGACCCGCCACCAGAGATACAGAAAACTACAGCTAATAAACCAGGACTATATGATACCCCCGAGATAACACCTACAAGCTCCAATGAAACAAACAAAGAAAATCCAGATATTTTAACATCATACACCACCTTTAGAAATGATTTACCGAAAATAGTATTAGAAGAACCGAAGCCAATACCAGATAAACCACCACCAAAAACCAGCTGTAAACATCAATCCCTACTGAGCATCTTGTTTCCCGCCGAAGACCCATCACCGCCAGAGAACACAAACAGCTGCCAAGAGGAGACCGTCACCATACTGCCCGCTTTGAACGTCACACTCGCGCATCAAGAGACCGCCACCGCACATCATTTGACCCCACCAAGGCACCCCAAGGAACCCAGGATAGAGGACCAAGAGGATAGCACCAGGGGAGGACGGACTACCAGACAAGAGGGGCGAACACCGCAAGGCCCGGAGACGAAAGCGCCCGAGGACACCCGACCGGTATCAGGACGAGGAGGATAACATGCAGGAGAAAAGAGGCATGCATCATAAGGCCCGGAGGCGGAAGAAGCGACGAAGGAGGAACCGCGCGCGCGCATACCGGCCGCATGCACGCTTCAAGAGGCATAGGAGGATACCGGACCGACACCGAGAAGGACAGGAGCGGACCGACGGCGTGCATCCGCGGCACATACGTTTTAAGAGAGCCAATCAACGATGTGACCGGAAAAATAGGCCAAAGAAATATAACAAAAATGGAATTGGTAACAAAGCAAATATGGATTCATGCATGGGCAAAAAGGAAATGGAAGATAGACTAATGAAGAATGGAAAGTGGTTAATAAGAGTGAAAGAAATAAGGAATAATGTCAATAAAATGGGAGTACCGAGCTATTATATGTGGAAAGATTATATTATTAAAGAACTAATTAGTGTTTTGATTTATTGTATTGTGTGGATTACCATGTCGGTGATAATATTGAAAAGTGATGCTATTAATGTTGTAATTAAGACCATGTTAGTGTTGAAGGAATTTGTTGATTGTTGGAAATCTTGTATGGTGAAATTGTTTGTTATAATGGCTGTGATGTCTGCTAAAAATTGTGATGTTAATGAAATAATGAAGAGGACAATATTATTGAAGAAGTTTATGGCCTATGAAAAATCTTGCTTTACGAAACTGTTTCCTGATATGATTAAGGTTGTTTATAAAGAAACTATGTGGATAGTATTGAAAGAAAATAAATGGAAGGCTTTGAATCAATTAAAAGAAATTATTATTAATGAAACAAGGAATTATTTAAAGGAATACACCAGATACAAGGGTTTTATATTCATGAAGATAAATTAATAATAGGACAGCCTCAACAATCAACAAATGGATAGCAGATAACCCAACCAGCCTACAGTGTAGCTACAAGCAGAAAGTCAAAAGATATGGGAAGACCACTACAATTCTACATGAAATATCATCGAATTTGAAATAATATGATAAGAAAATCAAGGACTGGCCCTCATGACCAGCATTGCTTCCTACTTGTTAGGCAGTCTTATTTGAGATTACTCAAATAGGGTGGTTACACCCCAGCTGCAGCGCGACTCTCCGCCAGTGACGACGACCTGCCAGCTGACATACGAGACCTGCAGCGACTGGTAGCCCACCTCCTCTCGCCTCTCAAGACACCCATCAAGGAGTGGCGACTGCAGCCACTACACCTCAGCCCGGTCAAAACGACCTACGCACCCGGTGACGGTCAGGACTCTAGGAGTGTGTGAAAGCGGGCCATCCTGCTCAGCCTCTACTAACAACAGCAAAACCCACCGGCCCCTTTCAGGGCCACAATCACGTTTTCAGAGTCAGTGACACCCCTCTCCGCCGCTAGCCAGGCATTAATGGCCTATGAGGGATAACACCTAAGCACCAGGTTGAGGGACTTTTCAAACGGTTCAAGAAGGAGGGATCCATGATCCCTGTAGAGATGTGTGGAGACTATCGGAAGGCTGATACATATAATGCTAAAATTCGTTCTGTTAAGAATTTCATCAAACCATTTGGAGGTGTTGAATCACACACTATTCTAGGTCAAAACTACTAGTCTTTATTTGGACACAAATCTGAACATAGCTAGGATGTGAAGAATGTACCAAAATTCAGTTTCTGATGATTTGAAAGCAAAAGAATCACTGTTCAGGACTGTTTTTGTAACTAACTTCAACATATTATTGAGTTTCAACACATTAAACTTATTAAGTTTCCAAAGCCCTTTTACAGATGTTTATTCAAAATGTTTTTTGGTAAAAAAATAAAAAATGAAAAAGATGAAGATGCATCTAAATTTGCAAATTTTGCAAATAAATTTCTTATTGCATACAAATCAAGTTAAGGGATTCTTTAGGCATCTAAAAAAGGAAATCCCTGGACTTTTCATTCTTTCATTTGATTTGAAAAAAATTGCCGATACCAAAACTACCAGGCCAAATATCAAGGCAGCTTTACAGCTACAATTTAAACATTGATTCGGGGAGATCTATTAGGAAATGTGCATTGAAGAAAGAAAATGTTTCAATTTATACTTGGACTGAGCATCAGATGAAAGATCGTCCAATGAGGTAGCTTCTGCTCTGTTCAATGAACTGCTTGAATATGGGCTGCTTTAAGTATACTCAACAATAAGTCTTCCATTTCTCGACCGAATTTGATTTTGCATGATTTTGGACCGCCTCGACGAGCCGAGAAGAATGAAGTGTAGCACGATGAAATCTGAGCATTGTGTCAAAAGTTATACGTGTTTGAAATTTTGATCCTTGAGGTGTCCTTAAGCGCGCCTCTCCACTAGGAAATACTGAAATGAAGTGCTTCTAACGGGTGATTCTTATAGATCATAATCTTATGAACTTATGTCATTGTGCGAAATATCAATGTGAGGACAATGTAGTTGAAGCTGAAAATTAGGTGTTTTTCACAATACAAGGAGCATTGTTGTCAGTGTACTGGAAATCTATATGAGATAGAGCGCTCTACCAGATCTCAGATTGTAGAGCACAAAAATACACCCAGAGGGATTCTGAATTATACATCTAAATTGTAACAATCGGAAGATATCAAAAACTAAAATTCATTAAAATTGATTTTTTCTTCAAATTTCACTCATTTTTGAAAAATCATAACTCAGTTCTAATTGGAGATAGAGAGTTCCGAATGATCTCATTTCATTCAGAATTTCATAATCTAGAAAAAAGGCGAGAGCCAATTTTTCTGTTCGATTACGAGATTTGGCAGAAAGAGCTGAAAACTGGAAAATGAACCGAAAATACGAGGTTCTTGGGACATTCTGTATCTAGCACAAGGAAATTTTGCATGAAGAAATTGGTTCTAGACTTCTCTTATGGACCCAAATAATATATTAAAAAATCAGAACTACAATATAAATTGCAAGCACACCCCCTTTTTTATGTCTATATTGAATGGACTATGGAGTGTGTGCTTAGAGTTATATGAATACCAGCATGAATTGTGAAAATTCAAAAACAGCTGTGTTTGAGAAGAAAATCAAAAACCTAATGAGAGCCGTGCGAATGAGAACCTTAATATGTATGAAAGTCTCATTCGTTTTCGGCAACGAAAAGAGAACGGACCGAACCGGGGAAACCGTATGAGTGTGAAACTAGCCTCACACATGTACAGCCTAACTTGTTCCCTCTCCATCGATCTCCACTATTCACTACGCGAGAGGCGACTGAACTATGTGCTTAGATTTATGAATACCAGCATGAATTGTGAAAATCCAAACACAGCTGTGTTTGACAAGAAAATAAAAAACCTGATGAGAACCGTGAGAATGAAAACCTCAAGGTGCGTACAGATAAACGCGCCGCGAATATGAGCAATTCACTTTTAATCAACTGACTATATCTGTATTTTTACAGAAACGGTAAGATACAGATATAAAAAGCTTGGCATCAGCTGATTAAAAGTGAATTGCTCATGTTCGCGGCGCGTATATCTGTACGCACCTTTATATTTACGAAAGTCTCATTCATTTTCGACAACGAACAGAAAACGAACCGAACGAAACCGTATGAGTGTGAAACTAGCCTTACACATGTACGGGATAGGAGATTCACGAATGACGCATCATCACGTCTGATCTATTGAACTGATTATCTTGAAATTTTACATGAAGATTTTGAATTTACCGAGGATGGTCTCATAGGCCTATTATCGTTGTTATTAATCAATAAATTCTAATTTAATAATTAAAATAAATTATTCAATTTGTGATAAGTTTATGAAACTATAAAACCTAACCAAACCGGGCATACTCCACGCAAGTGACTCTGTAGCTTAGTTAATAGCCACCGGGTAAACCCAAAAAGGACAGTGTCATACATTTCCTGAATGAACTACCAGCAAATAAGTCACATTATAATCGACAGAAAAGCAAGAGAGTTTACTTATCTTCTGAACTTAATATTTCAAAACTATTTAAGATGATTTGAAAGTAACTTTCCCATTTTACTACAAGATTTTTACTACACAGTTTAATATAAGATTCAATAACCAAGCTTCTGATGTCTGTTCTTTTAGTACTAGAGTGAAAAATGAAATTCAATCACACAAAGATGGAGGAAGTGTAATAATGACACACAATCATTGAGAATAGAACTGAGAATTCATAAACTGAAGGCCAATGCTTTCTATGATTTGATGAAGGCGGCTCAAAATGATGAGTCATGTGTTGCATTTGCATTTGACTTACAACAAGTTTATCCCCTAAATATACAGAAAGCATTTTATAGCATTTACAGGCAGATTTTATTTTATGCATTCTGTTGTGTTGAACTCAGTTCCAAAAATCCAACTTTTTTACATGGACGGAAAATCAAGCTAACAGAGGCACAACTGTGATAGGATGTGCTATGATTCAATATTTGCGATCACTCTCATTTGATAATGTTGTAATGTTGCAATCATATGTGTGGTTAATGTTTACACGTATCATATGATTGAACATCACAATATATTATCAACTGATAGTCAAGCTAAACCAGGACATCCTAAATACTCAAATATTTAGGAGGTCCTGGCTAAACTAAATCATAATAAATTTAGAAAATCTGGTGTGGCGCACTCACACAACTTTCCTTGCCGTTATGAAAATTGATCACCTGACGCTAGTGTTCCCGCGCATCTCAAAGCTACTATTCAAAGATTTGAGTCAGCTGGTGACAGGGCAATAACGCTGGAGACACACTCATGAGGTCTGCTATCTCTACATAGTGAATGATTTAATAGAATCAACAATAATTTGCAATTGAATAATCATATTTTCTCGAATTTAAAGCTTATTTTCAATTTTAGGTGAAAATGTTACTGAACATCAATTGTAGATATTTTCATGCTCAATCTACTCCACTTGATTTTTTTTGTTTCAATTGTATCTGAAGCCTGATAATTGGGAATTTAAAATCGAACTTTGCATTGATGGGGCGGAGCTCCTGAAATTTTTACAGATATGGGACTTGTGGCAGTTGATAGTGCTTATCGATGACTATTTTAGGTATGAATTTGATCAAAATCGTTGGAGCCGTTTCCGAAAAAATCACGAAAAACCCTGTTTTTGACAACATTCTCGCCATTTTAGCCGCCATATTTAATTGCATTTGATCGAAATTGGTCGTGTCGGATCCTTATAGTGAAAGGACCTTAAGTTCCAAATTTCAAGTCATTCCATTGATTGGGAGATGAGATATCGTGCACACACACACACACACACACACACACACACACACACACACACACACACACACCCTAATTTACCCTAACTCAGGGGTACCTTAATTTTTTTTGGAAAGCAATACTTTCCTTACCTATGGTAATAGGGCAAGGAAAGTAAAAAAGAAGAAGATGAAGTAGGCTAATAGTTCTATTAACTCTTTGAAGCATGTTATTCTACAATAATATTTGAAGCACAGTGGTGCTATTAACTCTTTGAAGCATGTTATTCTACAAATATTTGAAGCACAGTGGTATAAATCATATACGAGTCGCTGAGTTCCAAAAAGAGTATTGTCCACAAAAATTCAAAATGGAGTTATATACATCATTGGATTCAGAATTCAAATCTCTATCGAATGGTGTCTATGAAAGGGACCAAAAAAATTCTTGTCCCTGTGTATTTTAGCATTAAAGTTCTAGTTCGGTTCCATTTCAAGTCTTGTCCAGTGTAGTTGGTTGCAATAGAAGTCGTGTCCAATCGGCCACTTCAGTCAGTTCCATTTTACGTCTTGTCCAGTTGGCTATCCTGGTTGAATGCAGACGACTGGACTTCACAATCATTTTTGTTGATAACACTAGTACTGTCAATCTTCTTTTAAAGATTTTAATCGCAAAAGAATGGAAGATGAACTTCTAAGACAGGGGAAAATTATTCCAGCAGAAGCAAGACGTGGTAGGAAACGTATAAAAGATCCATCTTCATGGAAAAAAACATCCTCCAAAAAAGAAGGTAAGAATGTTATTTTACCAAATTGTTTACACATGCAGCTTGGTCAATGTGCTATGATTTCCAAAAGTATTTTCTTCCTCAAGTTTCTAATATTTCTTTTCAATAAGTACCACATAATCTAATTCAACCTATCTTTAGGGGGACATTATCATTCACAATCAAAACTTATAGGATCAAATTCATCTCAAAATTCAGTTATCTCAATTTCTTGCTCTAAAGTAACCTCAAACTGTTGAATTTCATCAAATTTAATAATGGACTAGCCTACTTTCATCGAATATAACAGAAATGCTTCATAAACCACCATTGACACACACAAGATACTTATGCGGCCACTTGGAGAACGGCAAACATGGATTCCACTGTTTCAATATAAACATGCAAGATGTCAGACGTTTCCACAACAATTTCTTCTCAACCAAGGACAAACTAGTTCAAGATTCATTCATCTTGAAGTATACCAGAGTGGATAAGCCACAGCGTGAGAGATCAAGAAAAGATGGACCAAAGAAAAGTGTGCATATGAAATATTTTATACCATCTTACAAGAAGGATTCAGGATCTTCTTTAGTACAGGTATGTCAGAAAATGTTTATGAGTATCTTGTGTGTGTCAAAAACCAAGATTCAGAGAATTTGTAAGAATCACTTCAAAACGGGACTGCCACCTACTGATATGCGTGGTGGAGACACTAAATCAATGAAATTTGCTGAAAAGAAAAAGGCTGTCAAACAGTTCATTGAGAATCTGGTTCCTATAGAGTCCCACTATTGTAGGGATAAATCGAAAAGACAATATCTGTGCAGTGATTTGAATATTAAAAATCTATGGCATACGTATAACAGTATTGATGACCATCTTTTTCGGGTGAAGTACGACTATTTCAGAAATATATTTTTGACCGAATATAACATTGGATTTGGAACTCCTTCGACTGATGCTCTAAATGCATAGAGCTGAAGGAGAAAATCAAGGTTTGTGACAATAATCAAGAGAAGCAAAACTTGATTACACAGCAACGCATTCACAAACTTCGAGCAAGGGCATTTTACCAAATTTCAAAAGAAGAAAATGAAGGGGAACTCACAATGTCATTTGATTCACAAACTTCGAGCAAGGGCATTTTACCAAATTTCAAAAGAAGAAAATGAAGGGGAACTCACAATGTCATTTGATTGCCAAAAGAATATGGTACTCCCCAAAGTCCCTGACCAGTCAGCATATTATAGTCGACAATCAAACTACAATTTTACAATTTGTGTGGGATCCTCAAAAATGAAACAAAATTGTTCAAATACATTCATCTATACTTGGACCGAAGATGTAAGAAGTAAAGGTTCAAACGAAATTGTATCGGCAGTTCATAATCAACTCCAAAATTGTGACTTAACAGGTATTCACACAGTGAAGCTGATGGCAGATGGAGCAGGTGGACAAAATAAAAATACCACTATGGTCGGAATGGCAATGAATTGGTTATTAAAAGAAGCACCGGACCATGTACAAAAAATATTAATAGTCTTAATATTATAAAAAATAAATAGTCTTTCCAGTGGCAGGGCACTCCTATATTCCGCCTGATAGGATATTTGGTCGCATAGAAAGAGAAGTTAGAAAAAAAGATACTATTATTTCACCTGATGAATATTTGGAAATTTATTCTAGGGTGGGTACTGTAATACAAATAGGAGACTTTAATGTGAGGGATTGGAAAACCGCAAGTGAAACTGTCTTGAAACCCACATACCAGTGGCACTTTCGTTTTAAGGAGTCAAAGCGAATGATTATCACAAAATCAACTAGAGGTGATGCCTTGATTCAAGGCGAACCCAATTACCGTGTTGAAATCGGTGTCCCAAGAAGTGTTACTCGGGCGAGAGTAACAGCTAGGAATATCACTCCTGCTGATCTTCCATTAGGGGTTAAAGTTAACCCAGCCAAGTTGAAGGATGTGAAATCTTTATTAACCAAGCACTTTGGTGCTGAGTGGATAAACCGTCCTGACCTCCAGTGGTACAAGGAAGTGCTGTTTAGACAATATGAAAATGATAGTGATGAACCTGAGGAAGATGAGCCTATGGTTGACATTTCTTTCAATGTTCAACAACCTTTTTGTACTCCCTATTAGGATATCTTTCTTAATTTTTAATATTATTTGATGTTTGACTTTTTATTTAATTTCTTGACTAGCATTATTAAACTATTTTATTTTCTATTATAAACCTGAGAGAATATTAAAAATTTCACAGGTTCTCTGAACACAATATTACAATAAATGACAAAAATAGTAAAAATGTATAAAAAATAGTAAAAATAAATTTTTCTGCTGCATAACAGTTATGCAAGTTACTTTCATCCTGACTTTTTTCATCAATCTCCAATGGTTCCATAATAAGTCTTGTCCATGACTTGTGTTCCAAATGGAGTCTTGTCCATTGAACTGTTCCATACCAAGTCTTGTCCAACTTATTTTGATTAAAATCTAATTTTCCATCTATCTATTAACCAATAACTGTGTTTTAAACAATACAATGATGCTGGTACATCATATTGGTGACAAATTTTGCCATAAAATAATAAAATTAATCAATTCAAACGTTTTTCGTCATTTGCCAAAAATTTTGAAAAGTGGACAAGACTCTTTTTGGAATTTAGCGACTCCGATGAATCATGGTCCACTCCAGCATGGTGGTATAAGTAGTATACCAGACACTTTCAATGCGTATTGCTGCCTGTGGTTTGGTGGTGAAAATCTTCTACCACTTCAAACAAATGCTCCTAGTACATAATATTCACTAACAGATGGCAGCACATGCCAGTTTCATTCGAACCATAATAAAACTTGCTGTTCAGTAATGCTTGCAGCTGATATGGCTGAACAGCTGTTATATAACTCAAAATATTACTCAATTTTATCTTTGAAAACTATTTATCTTCAAATAAACATTTGAATAATAATTAAAAATAGCTGAACATTTTTTTTTCTGATTTGTAAGTAAAAATAAGCATTTTATTTGAATTTGAAACTGGTGGTATATCAGCTTTACCACCATGCTTTCTGTTGATAAATTCATACCTAACCTAAAAATAATAATGGTTTGCTGTTTTTCGCGGTCTAGAAGTTTGAATTTTGCTAACAGTCTTTTTCAAGTCGTGAAATGTGTTACCCGAGTAACAAAATATATTTTTTATATAATTCGTATTCTGATAATTGACAATGGATATTATTAGTAGTGAGAAAGTGTTAGAGTTGTTGGAATTTCAAAAACATTGAGTGAATCTGAATGTAGTGGTGACCTCAGACTTTGCTACATTGATATCAATAATCTTTTTAATAGATCTCATTTCACAAAACACGGCCTTCATCTGAATCGACGCGGTAAAGTGATGCTTGCAAATCATTTTATGAAGTTTGCAGGCGATTCTACAAAAGGACGTGACAAGAACGGATCAGCGGAGATCGGAGAACCAGCAGGAGTGGATGCAGCCCATGTTTCTGACTCATTGGAATACTCTAGGATTGGTCCCCATCAGGACACGCCCTTACCAATGCACAGGTTGACAGCTGATGTGAACTCAACAGAAATTGAACAGCAACTTCGGAGTTCAATTCAGAACTGCAGTGACAATGTTGTGGAAACGTTGCTGTTGGACCGCGAAATTTTGAGCCAAGATGTTGGAGTTGGGCCGCAGGCTACACCAATCTCTCCTGCATTACTTCCGGGAAACGAGCTTCACAGAGTGGATTCTCCTCATACCTAGGAGCGGGCAACACTAATAATAAAAATAATAATAAAAGAAGGGTAGCAGGAGTGAAGTCGCCAGCTGCTGATGTGGAGGTGAAACTGTTTCTGTGGAACTGTCAAGGTATCCTTAATAAAACTGAACTAATTGAAATTCAGGTACAAGAATAATTAAATTGTGATATAGTCTGCCTCACTGAGCATTGGTTGTTGAGAGAGGAGCTTGATCTTGTAAACTTAAATGGCTATGTATTGAGTAGTTCTTATTACAGACCTGCAGTGAACCGGGGAGGTTCAGCTATTTTTATCAATAATCGTCTGGCTTGGGAAATAGTCCCTAGACTCTGTAACCTAACTGTGATGAATGTCTTTGAAATATGTGCAGTAGTCTTGAAAGAGCTTAAAATCCTTGTTGTATGTCTGTACCGTGTACCTGATCTCAATAACAGTATTCTGTTTATGGAGAAATTCAATGAAATGCTTCATATTTCATCTGAAATCAAGTGTGAAGTTTTGATTTGTGCAGATTTTAACCTGAATTTTAACAATAGACAAAATCCTTTGACAGTTGAGTTTATAAATGTAATTGATTGTTTTGGTTTGCATATCATGCTCAATGACGAAGTTACCAGGCCGAATATAAGAAATGACTCTGGCACATGTATTGATAATGTAATTACATCAATCCATCCCTCTAGGTGGAAGGCAGCAGTTTTGCCTCAGACTGCGTCTGACCACCATGCAGTGACTGCTACAATTAATCTGAACTCAAGCTTTAAACGTAATCATTGTTCTCAATCCACACCAATAACTATAAGAGAGATTAAAAGTACATGCACTATTTGGTTTGATGAAATGCTAAGAGCCATTGATTGGAGAGACGTATATACCTGTGATAATCCTAGTAATAAGTTTTCACTGTTTTTCTATGTATTTCTGTATTATGTAAATCTTGCTTTCCCAGTAAAAACATTCAAGCCTAATGTTAATGTTAATCATAAGTCTATAAGTAAAACATGGTACTCTAATGAATTGGCTGTCATGAAAGAATCTTGTTTACTGTATTTTAATTTGGTAAAACGTTTTAATTTGGATGTACATAGAGAAATATATAAAAATATCAAGTATTCTTACAACAGACAAGTAAAACTGGCTAAATTGAATTTCAATAACGGCCTAGTCAGTAATGCAATCAACAAACCAAAGATAATGTGGAAAATTATCAAAGATAACTTAACACTAAATAGTAAATCTGTATCTAGACGTAGAAATGTAAACTTGAACGCTGAAAGTTCCAATTCTTATTATATTGACAGTATAGCTGAAGTTTTGGCTGCTATACCAGATAGTACTTATAGTGTCTCACATTATTTAGAGAGAGTGCAAACGCGTGGTATATCTTTTTCCTTTGTATATGTAACTGTTGAAGAGGTCTTCTCTGCTCTCAACTGTTTGAGTAATAGTGGCTGTCTTGATATTTTTGATCTAAACTCTTTCATATGTAAAGCTAGTAGTTACCATATATATGTGAAGTTCTATGTCATATTTTTAATAGTTGTATTGAATCTGATATCTTTCCTGACTTACTTAAGATTTCCAAAGTTGTACCCATTTTTAAAAAAGGTGACCTTAACTTTTGTGGAAACTATAGGCCTATTTCAATAGTTCCAATATTTTCAAAGGTTTTTGAGTTTCTGATTGCCCAGCAGATTTCTAAGTTCCTTGAAAACAACAATTTGTTGTCATGCAGACAGTTTGGCTTTAGGAAGAATCATACCACTTGCCAGGTGGTTATGTCTTTTGTTCAGGATGTATTAGATGGAATGGAGGCAAAAAGTGCTGTAAATGCTAAATTTTTTGATCTTTCAAGAGCATTTGACACTGTATCACATGACATTTTAATCTCAAAACTAGAAAATATAGGATTCACAGGTGGCTCGATGGCTCTTGTAAGATCTTACTTAGCGGATAGAATTCAGGCTGTTTCTTTTGAAGGAGATACATCTAGTTTAAGGGCTGTGCCTAATGGAGTGCCTCAAGGTTCAATTTTAGGGCCTTTGCTCTTTATAATTTACATGAATGACTTGTCATCCAACATTGAGGATGAATGTACTACTTGTTATATGTATGCTGATGATGTGTGTTTGAATATTAAGACTGATCACAACCTATGTGAAGCTATTGTAAAAGAAAAGATAGACATAATTTTTGACTGGTGTAAAGCCAATAACCTAGCTCTTAATTTAGACAAGACACAAAACTTATATGTTTCATACAGCAACTTAAGTACAGTGCACTCAGTAAATTTTTAGGTATATTTATTCAGAGTAATTTGAAGTGGAATCGTCATGTAGAGTATGCTATTCCAAAAGTTACCAAAGGTAATGTTAAGAAAGTTGAAGGAAATAGTATCTTTGAAAACATTATTAAACGTTTATTATAGTTATGTTCATTCTCATCTTCTTTATGGCACTATATTATGGGCGAATGGCAGTCATTAACAATCTTTATTTGTATTACAAAAAAGAGCAATTAGAACAATTTGTAATGTGCCTCCTTTAACTCACTGTAAACCGTTGTTCATTAGATTGGGAGTCATGAGCTTACCTTGTATTTTTATGTTTAATTGTCTGCTTTTTGTAAAGTCAAATCCACATTTATTCTCAACTCATGACAACATTCATTCTTATGACACAAGGAATAAATCGAATCTGAGGAATCAGTACTGCTCTTACAAATCCAGCCATACGAGTTTTAAGGCCTTTTCTATAAAGTTTTACAACCATTTACCACCAAATGTTCGAGGTTTGACGCTCAGGGAATTTAAACTAAGAATTAAGATTTTTTTATAAAAAACTGTTTTTATAGTGTGGATGAATATTTCAATGTTAACATGGAGTCTATCTAGATTTCAGGTAATTGCTATTGTTGTATGATCTCTAATATAGTTTGTAATATTGACGTGGCCGATACAAATTGTAAAGTGTTTGTCTGTGGCAATAAATTGATTTGAATTTGAATTTTGAATTTGAATTTGAATATCCAACAGATAGTGAATGTGATTTCGATGGATTTGATGATGATGAAGATGCAGATCCTACATTCATCATTACAGGCAATGCAGACACTCAGGAGATTGCTGAAAACCTGAATAGTGATAGTGACAACAATGAGGGGGAAAATGTTATTGAAAATGTGCCTGAAGCTCACATTCCAGGTTACAACTTCAAAATAGTTCCTCCAGTTTGGGGTACAGACATACCAACCAATAGAGACAAAGTTGAATTCAATCCACAATCTGGTCCAACTTCAAGAATTACTGACATTGAAAATCCATCACCTATTGACATTTTTTGTGAATTATTTGACAGTGTCATAATTGACATGCTTGTATTTCAAACAGATTTGTATGCAACCCAAGAGGGAAAATTATATCAACCAGTTATAAGCAGGAAATGGAAACATTTCTAGGTATAAATCTTCTAATGGGCATAAAATCCTTGCCATACTATAGGGACTATTGGTCTACTTCTCCTGATATGAATGATCCATTTATCAGTTCTCTAATGAATGTCAATAGATTTGGTTGGCTGTTATCACAACTACATTGCAATGACAATTCAGTAATGCCAGCAAGAGGCTCAGCACAATATAATAAATTGTATAAAATACAACCATTGATAGATAAACTTCAAAATAATTTCATAGCATGTTACCAACCAGATGAAGTTCTAGCCATTGATGAGTCGATCATAAAGTTCAAAGGCCGCAATAGCATGAAGCAATACAATAAGGACAAACCTATAAAACGTGGTTACAAGGTATGGATGCTTTGTGATAAATATTATTAGGGGAGACCGGGGCTAGTTTGGACACGGGGCAGCATTGGACATGCCGATAATTTCTGCTATAGTGATTAAGTTAGTAAACCTGTCAGCTCAGTCTGTAGTCCTTCACATCATTGTCAGCTGGCAGTAGTTGAATGGCGATAATACTTAACAGAATTCATGGTAAGTGACTTTTTAAAATTTCATACATTCTCTTATAATATTTTGAGATGTTTCATCTTCATGATTAAGGAAGTTTTTACAATAGAATTCTCATGAAAAACATTCTATACATTGAACAATATATTGAGAAAGATATGAGCATTAACTTGGACAGATACAACTACTTTGAGGTTAGGTGTGGATGATTTTATATTTTTAGAGCACTTGGACCAATGTAGCCCCACTCTATAGATATATGTTAAGCTTTCATTTTCAAACTATTCCTAATTAATTGTGAATCATTTTTGTTATTCAATATTATAATTCAATGAGTGGTATTTCTATAATTTCCAACCATCATCCTTCAATTAAGTCCATTAATCACTTCTTCAATTAAATAAGTCACTGATAAAAGGTGCTATTTTTGTTCAGTTTTTGTGCTTAATAGAATATTCTGGGAGTATTATTATTATATTTCAGGGAATATGTTAATATTATTTCAAACTTGATAAGTTACTTGATCAAACTCTCCCAACATATGTCTAACATTTGAAAAATGTACTTGCTCTCTTATTCCACTGATAGGCTTTTGATTGTTTCTGTCTTTACAGATGGTTCGAGTTTATAAAAGAAGAACAGAGCGGTACTTAGAAGAAGGGGACACCAAGTCTGCTGTTGAGGATGTAATCAAGAAAGGGATATCATTGCGTTCTGCAGCAGCTCAACATGGAGTGAAGAAGTCTAGATTGGGATACCTAGTGAAACAAGCAAAAGAGATTGGATTTGAAAATATGGACTTCTCATCTCACTTCAAGACAAGTATTCACAGCTGCATCAGAGAAATTACTTGGTGAGTACTTATTGAAATGTTCCAGTATGTTCTATGGCCTGACACCCAAGAGCACAAGGAAACTGGCATATGAGTTGCAAAAATCAATAATCTACAGTATCCAAAAACCTGGGATGAACGTAAAGAAGCAGGTGAAGACTGGTTTTCTGGTTTTCTTAGAAGAAATCCAAATCTCTCTTTGCGGACACCAGAACCAACAAGTCTAGCAAGAATGACTGCATTCAATAAGCATACAGTAGGAGTCTTCTTCAACAAACTTGGGGAAGTTATAAAGAGATACAACTTTCGCCCAAATGAAATTTTTAATCTTGATGAGACAGGAGTGACTACAGTTCCTCGAAGTGAAAAGATCATTGGCAAAAAAGGATGCAAGCAGGTGGGGCAAGTCACATCACGTGAAAGGGGAGAGCTTGTTAAACAAGTGGACATAATCTGTTCCAATGGAAATGCATTACCACCAATATGGATTTTCCCTCGAGTGCGCTTTGATGAGAATCGTATGATGTCTTGTATGAGAGCCCCAGTCTCTCCTAATTGAAGAATCAAGTTCACCTCTTCCTCAAACTCCAATTGGTGGTGGAAGTTCCAAGTCAACTGATCTACAACTCTTCCTCAAACTCCACTTGCTGGTGTAATTGCCAAGTCGACTGATCTACAACCTCTTCCTCAAACTCCACTTGCTGGTGTAATTGCCAAGTCGACTGATCTACAACCTCTTCCTCAAACTCCACTTGCTGGTGTAAATCGCCAAGTCAACTGATCTGCAAGTGATTACTCCAGAAGATATAAGGCCACTTCCTAAAGGGAAAATGAGGGTTGAATCAAATCGTGGTCGTAAGAAAGGTCGTCGCATGATTGCTACGGACACACCTGAAAAACTTGAGCTGGAGAAGAGAAAGTCGCATGCAACTCCCAAGAGAAGAATTTTGACACCATCAACTTCATCGTCTTCTTCTTTGAATGATGATTTGTGTGAAGAACCAGGAGATTCTCCTTTCTCATCTGATACCTCATCTGATCCAGATACCTCTGACATTGAACATAGAATTAAGGAGGGAGATTTTGTCGTCATCAAGTTCCCCCAAAAGAAAACTGTGAAGTATTTTATTGGAAAAATCTCAGAACTTATTGAACCAACATCCGATTACAGAGTTAGTTTTTTGCGCCGTAAATGTACAAGCAATAGTTTTGTTTTTCCAACAGTGGAAGATAATTCTATTATCAATTTGCAAGATGTGTGTAGAAAACTGTATCCAATTTCAGTGAGGAGAGGACACCACCGTTTCAATGAAAGAAAACTGAGAAAATTTGGAAATTTATTGAATTGAAAATATTGTCATATTGAAACATTCCCAATGACCAAAGTGTTGATAAAGATTGAAAATTTTGTTTAGAATGTAATTGCATTTAATATTCATAATAAAAGTTCCATGCATCAATAATTTCAATATATTTTTCTGTCTGTCTAAAGTATCCCCTCCCTGTCCAAAGTATCCCCACCCTCTGTCCAATGTAGACCCGGGTATGGGGATAGATTGGACAATATTGTCACCGAGTTGTTTTTTCAACTCAAATTTTTTATAGGATAAATGAAAACAATTTTTTGCTGATTCAATAGCAAGCTGAGATTCTAAGCTTTCAATTGGTATAGGTTTGAGATCGATTACCTTCCAAATAAATTTTCTGTGAGTGTTTATAGAAAAATTGTCCAACCTATCCCCGGTCTCCCCTACAATTACAAATTTCAAATTTATACTGGGAAGGCGAATAAGGGAAAGGTGGGAAAAAATTTAGGTGCCAGAGTTGTTTTGGATTTGATGTCAGGTTTGGAGGGAAAAAATCATACTTTGTACTTTGATAATTACTACAACAGCCCTGTAATTATGAAATGCTTGAAAGAAAGGGATGTGTATGCTGCTGGTACTGTTCAGTCAAAGCGTAAATATCTACCAGAACTACGGGCAGACAAATTGCTGAAGAGAGGTGACTTTTACTGGAAAACTTCAAATGATGGACTTTTCTACTTCAAATGGCGGGATAACAGATGTGTTCATATATTATCAAATTTCCATGGTCCTGAAAATGTTTTCATGGTTAACAGAAGAAAAAATGATGGGACTTCGGAGTCCATACAGTGCCCTGAAGCATTGAAAGACTACAACCAGAATATGAACAAAGTTGATGTATTTGATCAGCTGAAAAGCTCGTATGCAGTTGATCGGCGAAGCAGGAAGTGGTGGCCACCAATCTTCTTCCATTTTCTAGATGTATGTGTAGTGAACTCGTATATTCTATGGAAAAGATTAGACAACGTTGAAACATTATCTCTGAAAAACTTTAGGCGATCCATTCTCAATTCATTGGTGGCAAAAGCTATCACCCAGGGAAAAAAATGAAAATTGTCTGTATCACCAGCTGTCACTATAAAGAAACACAAACCATTTGTTGCGACTGATGTGAGACTAGAAGGCTCTGAACTCCAACCTGAGCGTTCAACATTGCGGAGATGTGCTGTTTGCAGTTCAAAGAGTCATCAGGTCAGAACCAGTTGGAAATGCTCAGTATGCAAGGTGCCTCTGTGTCGAAGAAATTCTGCTTCCAGAATTTCCACAAGAAGAAAATGAGATAGCTAATGACTATATTCAACACTGTAAATAATTTAAATACATACAGCTATCTTCTTCACTTCAGAGACTATAATAAACTGTGAATATATTAAAATATAGCCAACCTTTTTCAATCTCATTCAAGATAACAGACATTTTATTCAAGATAAGCCGACATCTTTTCATATACATTAAAGTTTGGTGAGTAAACACTGTCCTTTGTTCATTCCTGAGCGTATGCATGTATTGATATAACTATATAAGTTAATTACAGGCTATGAAATACGAAATGGTCAACTTCTTAGTTCATCATAACAAATCAGCAGCTGAGGCATGGTGGTATATTATTTTTATCACCATCTACAGCAAAAAATGACCTATAGGGATTTTTTTAAATATTTTTCTCATTATAGTATAGATATACCAAGGAGCTTAACCATTAGCATTATTGAAAATAGTCATAAAAATAATCTGTGCTTAGAGCACTTCATTTGAATACATAGTATTGTGCATTCAAGCGTCAAATAGGTGGTATATGACTTATACCACAATGCTTCAAAGAATTAAGTGTTGATGTAAAAATAAACAGTTGAAAATAAACTGGATACTGGATAGATAAACATCTAAACAGAGTCTCATTGCAAAGTTGGCGCCCAACTGATAAAGAACCTGAAACTTTTAAAAAATGAGTAGGATACTAATAAGTGGCAAACAAACTATCGATATACCTAACACGGATGATCTACACAATTCCAATTCCATTGAAGTGGATTTTGCAAATTCCGAGATTGTGAAACCAAATGGAATGAACTGTGTAAACTATGAAAACAAAGATGAAAGTGAATCGAACAACGAAGAAAACGCAACTTGGAAAAATTTGATGATTATAATGTGTAAGTTGGACAACAAATTCACAGAAATGGCAAAAAAAAAATTTAACCATGATGAATGATAAATTCAATGAATTGGACAACAAATTAAAGATAGATAAGATGGATTCTAAGCTGAGTTGGGCTCATCATATTCAAAAATTGAGGAAGGAATCAAGAGTAACTTGCAGGAAAATATATTTTATATACAAACTCTGCCCCAGGTTTCTGTTAAATTCTCTATACTTCGCACTAGTCGAGAGCAGGTTTCAATATGGAATAACAATTTGGGGAGGTGCATATTTTACATACTTTTATTAAACCAGTCATCACGGGTCAAAAATACATCATGCGAACAATAGCTAGCGTACACCGCCTAACAAGCTCACTACCGCTATTTAGGGAATGGGATCTCTTACCGTTGAGGTATCTGTATTATTACAAGGTACTGATATGCTTCTATAAAAGGAATGGTAATCTTAACACGAGGCAGGTGTATTATGGACTTCGTTCGACGGGAAATTTCATACCCCCAAACCCAAATAAAGAATGTTTTTGTAGATTTTATCTATATGTGGCCCCAAAAATTTTCAATACAATTTCCACTGTGGCAAAAACGCAAACCTCCTGTCCAAAATTCAAAAATGAAATTAAGAAATGGCTTTTATCAATAGGTGAGATCAAGAACCTATTAAAAAAATCAGTTAAATCCACAATTCAAACTGGCAACTTGCGACTTGCAACTTACTTAAATTGAGGCATTCAATATAAAATTAAACATATTTAGGTAATGTACATTTAATTATATCAACTTGGAAATCATAAACAGAATCACAATCAAAATGTTAAAGTAATAACGTAAAAGGTACGGAACGAACTCTTTTCTTTTGGGTTAAGTTTTGTTATTAGCTCATATCATCCATACTTCATAACTATTTGCATTTACTCATCTCTCCATTATTTCATCATCCATCTCTTCATTATTGTAGCACTTTTTTTCTCACTGAATATATCATTAAGTACTTCCATCATATTACATTTTTTCTCACTATAATTTCACTTCCAGATTATATTTTAATATATTTGCTCTTAGTTTTCTTGAACTTTTGCATGGAAGTTTAGTTTTAGTTATTTGTTTCTCTTTTTAATTAGTTGCAACCCTACCCTATGTTCTGTTGCTAGCATATGTTCTGTTGCTAGCATAGTGTTTATTTTTACTCATCTTATGTATTTTTTGTAAAACAAAAATAATTGAAGATATTGCTCTTTGATGGCATCTCCCACATAGAAATTTCTCGGGAGTGTCTTTCTCAGTAAATTTAGAGATTATATTTATAATATATATATTATTAAGTACATCATTTTTCTAATTTCATAGAAGCTATATTTTCTTTTTTGGTTTGTACTTTTGTTCACTTTCTTTACTGAAGAATAAATTTATTATTTATTTATAAATTGGACAAGATAGGTGAACTTTACCAAAAAACAAAAATAACAAAAATCAAACATGAAGGAGAGATGATGAACGAATACAGTAATTATTGGAAAAAGTAAACGTCGATATCTGTGGACCATTTCCCAAAGGAAGAGGGGGTGTGCAATATATTTTCATACAAATTGATGGTTTCACAAAATGTTTACCATGGAACACAATTTGCTTCACCAAAATGGGGAGAAACCTTATCTCAGTTAGGAATGAAAACATATACTGTAAGTCAGCTTTTTATCACCCAGCCAGTAATTTAGCAGAACGACCACTAAGGGAAGTGGGAAGAGTGCTTAGAACATACTGCCACAACAATCATGCTAACTGGGGGAAATATGTTCAAGTAGTAGAGGAATTATTAAATAATAATTTTCATACGAGTATTGGCATGACTCCTTTTGAGGCCTTATATAACAAAAAACCGAATAAAGAAATAGAAAAAATAAACAGATTTCCCGGAGATCAGGTTGTAAGATTGGAGCAAGAGTTACATGACAAGATAAGATCGATATTATATATCATATTATATATCATGTTATATATCTAAGAAAAAATATTTATAATAAAAAGATTAAAATAAAAACTGATTTAAGATAGGTGATAAAGTTTTTGTCCGGAATCGCCAATTGTCTCCTTTGATAAAATAATGAAAAAATTGTTACTTTTATAAATAAAGGACCTTACAATGTTGTTGAAATCAAATATGGAAATGGATATACCATTACAGATGGGGAAGAAATAATAAGAACATATAATGTAAATGATCTGAAATTATTCAAGGAATAGAATTGAGATAACATGAACCATGTTAACATGATATTAAATATTGTATAATTATTTGAAATGACATGAACTATATTCACATATTATAATATTATACATTGTTGTATACTTATTTTCTTGTTCAATTATAATAATATTATCGAATGTTTGTATATTTATAAGAAAGAGAGACTTATGTTAAAGATGTTGAAATTATATTGTAAAAAATGTATTGTATGTTTGGATGAATAGAATAATTAATTATGACTAATAACGTATGCATGTAAAAAATGGAAATATCACTTCAAAGAAAAACTTCTCTGAATGAGTAGCTTGAATTTTCTATTTGGTCGAAATTTTCTATTTGGGAGCGGGGAATTTTGTAATATATAAACATATAAACATTTAAACATTAAGAGAAATGCCAAACCGTCGACTTGAATCTTAGACCTCACTTCGCTCGGTCAATAAAAGCTATTAGCTTCTACTCAAATCAGCATTTGCTACCCACATAATAGGAAACAATCACACCTGCAAAGACATAGCCACAAATTTAAAAAAATTACACATCAAAAACAAAGGGTCTGAACTAAACTCCTATGAACAATTTGAAATATATGAACATACTAAAAGAGACCCCCACAAAATCCTTAATGAGCAAACAAACTTCAAATCACACAGCCTCTTCAACCTCCTACTCCAATAACCTACAAATCCAAACATTCCCGCCACCCCCGCCGCCAACCGTTCACAAAATCCCGCCACTCCCACAACCCATGCTGCTTACTAACCATATGTATTCAACAACGGAAGTGACAGCCAGTGTTGATGAAGGGCCTAGTGTCCGAAAGCGCTACACTAATGTGAGTAGAAGCTAATAGTAGCTTTTATTTATAAATACCAGACTGCTATGTCGTAATTAATTGTTCAAAAGTGATTATTTAACAAGCAGTTCGTAATGGAATCAAACATTGAAGAGTATTACTCAGCCAGACGAGCAGATTCCATACACTTCAGGTCGTTGGTATTGAAGGTTAGAAAAGCATGCCTCCACATATCCTTCAACAAAACATGTCTCAACCGAAATATTATCCCTACCTATGCCAAAATCAAAATTAAAAGCAAATCATAACCTGCAAAAATCACACAACATAAAGCTCAAGAAATATTCATAAAGCAATCAATAAAAGAACTATATAAACAAGAAGATAACCTCAATTTCAAGCTACTAAGACAATAACTAAAAATTGCAAACAAGTATGGTAACACATACTACATTGAACTATCAAACCACACTAATCAATGGGTGAACAAAAAACTCACAAAAATCGAAAAAACTCTTAAAGCAAAAATTGAGAATATTTGCTGAGATATACCTCCAAGACCTTGAAGAGACAAAGATTATCAAAAGTAACACACATTCAAAAATCATCATATACTGGCACAGATACGTTGATGACATTATTCTATTATACAGAGGAAACAAAAGACAATGTGAACTTTTTCGTACTCACATAAACAAAATAGACAAAAACATCCAGTTCACAGCAGAGTATGAAACAGAAAAGAAACTCAACTTCCTAGATCTAACAATCACAAAAAAATATGAAGAATCAACACAGCTTCAATATATACAGAAAACCAACCACATCAGACACCCTTATCCACCAGACCTCCAATCACCCCACTCAACACACATGCTGCTTTCAAAACAATGATCCATACACTAAACACCATCCCCTTGTCAACACAACATTACAGTAGGCCAACAGAGCTCAACACAATACAATTCTTGGCCCAAACTAATGGCTATGATCCACTACTCATAGACAGAATCCAACAGAGAATGAAAAGAAAAACTCAAAAGCCCAGCACTGAACATAACACATTCATAACACTAACATACATAAACTCAAAGTCCAACAGATTAGCAAAGAATTTCAAAAAGGCAGGATTCAATATAGCATTTCAAACAAAAAACAAGATCAAAAACCTACTAACCACAAGAGAACAGAAACAAAACTTATACAAAAACCCAGGGGTATACAAACCCAACTGTTCAAATTGCCAAAAATACTACCTGGGGCAGTCGTTCATTTGAAAAAGATTCAAAGAACACAACAACCCCGAATCAGTTTCCCCTGTATCTGGGCCCCTTCAGAGGAAGTTTTACAGTGTTTGCTGATGACACGGCACTTTCTTATGGTGCATGTTCTGATGAGGATTTGTATGATCAGATGTCAAACGACCTGCACTTGATTTCCATGTGGTTCGGGTACAATAAATAAGCCTGAATCTTGATAAAACCATTTATTTGAATTTTGGAATAGCCTCTTCTTTCTTGCTAACCCAACCTTTAAAGTTCTATCATGTGGGATGTACCAGTCGTGACTGTGACTGTGGTATCATCAATCAGTCAAAAAGTGTAAAGTATCTTGGCATTACTGTTGATGACAATTTGATGTGGAAAGGACAGATAGACGGCATGAAGAAGTACCTGCGTTGCTTACTGCATAGAATTTTCAGTTTGAAAAATATGTGTCCAACATTTGTTTTGAGAGATCTTTACTTTGCTCTTGCTCAATCTCGCCTTTCTTATGGGCTGGTCTGTTGGGGAAGTACTTATATAACTCACTTAAGGCCAGTAATGTCTCTGCAGAAGTCTCTAGTTAGAGCAATTGCTAATCAAGAGAATTTTGATTTTCTATCGTCATGCCAGGTTATGAAAATCATGCCTCTGAGGCACCTGTATGTCTTCAAGGTCCTGTCTGAATTCTATTGGTCTAGTGGAAATCAAGGGGCAACTTTGGGACATGAAACTGGAATAATGAAAACAAGGTTCACTGATAGGTTCCCAATCCCTAGACCCAATAGCACTTTCTTTCAAAAATCTTTTTGTTTTTTGCAAGGCAGGTTTTTCAATCATGTGCCACAGGATATAGTTTATGCTAATTATCCTCTTCCTGTTTTCAAGAGAAAAATAAAAAAGGTAATTTTTGCTCTCAATTTCGATGTCATTGAAAGCTGGTATCATATTCAGAGATAAGATTATTCATTTATGTGAAAAACCCTTGATAAAATGTTTTAAAATTAGCATGTAAGTCATATTGAGTTATCATGCCTTTTAGTATGTATTCAGTGAGGTTCCCTGCTAATGTTTTACTGTTGTAGAAATTCAATAGGTCTAATCATTTTGAATATCCTCTAATTTTTCAATTTTAATTGTGTAGCTCCATCTCATTTTATACTTTTTTGTAGCCTATACAGTATATTTACAAAATGTTTCATCTTAGCCTAGTATAATTAGTTATGCTCTCGTTTCATATATATTGCTTCTTATATTCTTTTTATTTTTGTCAATATTCTAATATTCATTATATTGTTGTTGATATGATACTCCTGTGCGCGGACGGAAAATTTATTTTCTTTGCGCTCAGTAAATTTTCCATAATTATTATGATTTAGTTTTAAATTTTTATTGTTTTATTTACAATCAATATTGTGTTTCCAACAGTATGTCTGTATTTGTTTTTATGACAAATAAAGTCTATTCTTATTCTTTCTTCTTATTCAGCATTTGCTACCCACATAATAGGAAACAATCACACCTACACAGACATAGACACAAATTTAAAAAATTTACACACCAAAAATGAAGGGCCTGAACTAAACACCTTGGAGCAATTTGAAATAAATAAACATACTAAAAGAGACCCCCACAACATCCTTAATGAGAAAACGAACTTCAAATTACACAGCCTCTTCAACCTTCTACTCCAATAACCTACAAATCCAAACATTCCCGCCACCCCCGCCGCCAACCGTTCAGAAAATCCCGCCACTCCCACAACCCATGCTGCTTACTAACCATATGTATTCAACAACGGAAGTGACAGCCAGTGTTGATGAAGGGCCTAGTGTCCGAAAGCGCTCCACTAATGTGAGTAGAAGCTAATAGCTTTTATTTATAAATACCTGACTGCTATGTCATAATTAATTGTTGAAAAGTGATTATTTAACAAGCAGTTCATAATGGAATCAAACATTGAAGCGTCTCATATGATTGAACATCACAATATTATCAACAGACAGTCAAGCTAAACTAAATCAAAATAAATTTAAAAAAATAAGGATATCAAGTGATAGTTCTATTAAGTGTTGATGTAAAAATAAACAGTTGAAAAATAAACTGTATAGATAAACATCTAAAAAGAGTCTCATAGCAACGTGGACAGAATTTCTTTGTTCTGTGATGTTTGTGCAGGACAAAACCGTAATGCCCATATTAGTCCAGTCACTATATACATTGGTGCATGCAATCTGAGTACCCCAGATGCCAAGGGTCTAAGTGACATTTTTGAAAAAAATTAGTCAACTGTAAAATCTGCTTCAACAAAGCTCATTCTGTTTGGCTATAAAGAGATCCAAGCGATTTTCTCGTTAACTGCTGCTATCTATGAGAAAATCACTTGAACCTTCTCTCATTGTAGTACATGAGTTGGAGCACAAGGGATCTAAGGTCACTTGGATCCTTTGTTCACTGAATATTTGCAATTGGTGCAACAGAGGTATTTATAGCCATCGTTGAGTTGACTCTGTGGGAATAACTTTATAATTAGGTACTATTACTTTATAATTAAAAGCATTTCTGCTTCTCTTTTTCAAGTAGGCCTAGTATTTAGTTTGATATTGCTGACTGGAATTTTCATCTACAAAAAATTATAAATATTACAAATGGAAATTGACGAAGAGTCCGAACATAACCTCACTTTTGAAGGTAAGAACTGTTGATTTATGCACTGAATAAGTGAATATTATTAGTTTTAAAATCCTCTTAATATAATGTCGTTTTCATTGATGAACTAAATACTGTATCTTTGAACTCAAATCGTATTGAGTAATGAATATGCAGCAAAGCCTGTGAAGAAGATTTATTCAGAAGAGTGACAATCTTTACAGTCAAGCATCAAAAAGCGCAAGGTAGCATGAATATTAATGCTTTGTTTCCACAAAGTTATCGGTGGCAGACAGTAAAATATTTATGGCATGCAACTTTTATTCTTTATTGAATTCAGCTAGTCAATACTATTTTTATTTCAACTGAATTGGAATGAAAACCACGTTCATTGAAACTGATGGTGTCTAATATTAAGTGTTAGTATGAACATAATATTATTATCTCATAATTGTAGAGTGATTCAGCAATGATCAGTTTGTGTCCTTCACTAATGATTCACATTGTTAAACATTTTCAGAAATACTGGTAGTTACAAAACTGCAATAATTTTCTATCATTAATTAGAGAAGATGAGCCACTTCTTGGAGATGGTCATGATTCGGATGCAGATCCAGATTACCGCCCTAATCCTGATGTAGAGTCTGAAGAGGAGTCGATCTTAGATCTACCTACTAATGCACTACCACCACCAGCTCAGAAAGGAAAGAAACGAGTGAGAAGGGAAGTTACATGGGAGCGCAACAGAGCTAAAAAACTCAGAAACACTGGAAAGATGTTGATCGTAAGAGTTGTATTCATCATGCAAAACAGGTAATGTCTTTTGATCACGAATGTAGATTTAAATGCTGTAAGAACATTTCCGAAGAGCAGAGACAAGTTATCTTTGACGAATATTGGAAATTAGGGGATTGGGAACTGCAGAATGCTTTTTTACATGGGGCTATAGAAATGGAGACTGTTCAAAGGAATAAAATGAATGCTCTTCATGCTAAAGGAATTTCTTGTGTTTACAATCTAGCAGGTTTCAGAGTTTGCAAAGAATTCCTATTAAAAACCCTTAATGTTTCGAACAAAAGAGTTCGTAACATTGTTGTGAGTAAAAACGATTCAGAGTCAGGAATTGCTCGTCGAGATAAACGAGGCAAGAAGGAGCCAAAACATAAAATGTCCCAAGAGCGTATTGATATTGTCAAAGAACAAATTAATAAATTTCCTAGGTATTCTAGTCACTACAGTAGGGCAAGAAACCCCAACATGAAGTATTTAGATCCTACTCTTGACATAAAGAAGATGTATAAACTCTATGTGGATTATTGCTCTGAGAATCAAATTCAGCCAGTTAGAGAAAGTTATTACCGACATATTTTTGAGCTTTCACAGACCATTAACTGATACTTGTAATACCTGTGACAAACTTCAAGTTAAAATAGACCACCCAGGCTCTGATGCAGAACGGCACTCAGCAACAGTTGAGAAAGAGTTGCATCTGAGGAGGGCAGAAGCTGTTAAATCTGCCAAGAATGCATCAAAGAAAAATGAAAGTGATGATTTGGCAGTAATTTGCTTTGACCTCCAAAAAATGATGCCCACCCCAAATGTATCAAACTCTAGAGCCTACTATATGAGGCAGCTATGGACTTATAACTTGAATACCCACATCTTAAAACTGGCAGTGCAACAATGTACATGTGGCATGAAGGACAAGCAAGACGTGGCTGCCAAGAGATTGCTTCATGCTTATTGAAATTTGTCAACAGTCTTTCTCCCACTGTCAAGCATATTTTGGCCTACTCAGACAACTGTGGAAACAGTGAATCACAGATTCCTTGTTGCTGGCCATTCTTACAATGAATGTGACCAGGATTTTGGAATTATTGGACTAAAAAAGAAGAGAAACAACCTGCCTATGTATGTGCCTGAAGACTGGATAAGGATGGTGGCTGCAGCAAGCAAGAAATTCATTGTTGTAAAAATGAATGATGAAGATTTTGTCGATCTTTCGATTCTCACGCCATTTTTTCGTAGACAAATCAAAGGTATCAGAAAGATGATGTGGCTCCACTTTAAAAAAATATCACCACAAATGCTTTTCTACAAGACAACAACCGGCGAAGACAATATGCAGCAATTCCAACAATTGGCTCTGAAAGCTGCAAGAGCATCTACTAGAATGGTTCCAGTGCTTCCCGATTTGCCAAAAGTCAATGATACACACAAGCCCAAACTTAAATCGGCGAAGTATCAGGACCTCATGCAGCTCATGGATTTTGTCCATCCAATTCATCACAACTTCTACAGAAATCTGTGTTATGAAGGTCAAAATGAAGATGGAAACCAACAGTTGAACTCCACCGATGATGCTGAAGAAGAAGACTATAATGATGATAATGTGTATAATACTGATAATGAATGATCTACACATAACGAATTGATCTACTTTCCAATATCTGTCAATAAAATAATGTTTTTTAAATAGAAAGAATCGGGTGCCCCTAATTTATTCACATGTTCCACAATCAAATGAGAGTCCAAGGGGTCTAAGTGATACTTACTCAATTTAATTCAATTATAAAAATGTTATTTTCCATAATTTAGTTTTGATGATGTTAAAACAAGTTAATCATATTCTAATTGATAGTTAAAAACTAAAAAATATTTAAATTTGCAATTTTAAAAAAGTTATGTCTGTTGAACTTTGATCAACGATTACTCAAAACTTACTTTTTGCCACTTAGATGATCCCTTGGCCACTGAGGTCCTCATTTATATTGTAGTTCTGATTTTTAAATATATTATTTGGGTACATAAGAGAAGTCCAGAACCAAAATAACTATAAAATCATGCAAAATTTCCTTGTGCTAGATACAGAGTGGCCCAAAAACCTCGTATTTTCGGCTCATTTTCCAGTTTTCAGCTCTTTCTGCCAAATCTCGTAATCGGACAGAAAAAATTGTTCTCGCCTTTTTTCTAGATTATAAAATACGAGGTTTTTGGGCCATCCTGTATCTAGCACAAGGAAATTTTGCATGAAGAAATTGGTTCTGGACTTCTCTTATGTACCCAAATAATATATTAAAAAATCAGAACTACAATAAATTGCAAGCACACCCCCTTTTTTATGTCTATATTGACTGGACTATATATTAAAAAATCAGAACTACAATAAATTGCAAGCACACCCCCTTTTTTATGTCTATATTGACTGGACTACATTGTCCACACGCTATGTCATAAGCTGAAAACTGAATAAAGTGATAATATTAAAAGTATACAGTTGACTTTTCCAGTGCAAGGTCACTCGTTCTTGCCTGCAGATAGGGCATTTGAAAGAGTTGAAAAGTTACTAAAAAAAACAAACCGAGATTAAAACTCCATCAGAGTATAATAACATTTACAAAGAAGTAGGATCTGCTAGGGATCTGATAATATTAAAAGTATACAGTTGACTTTTCCAGTGCAAGGTCACTCGTTCTTGCCTGCAGATAAGGCATTTGAAATAGTTGAAAAGTTACTAAAAAAACAAATTCCCATGGCTGAAATAACATTCCCCATGGCTGGGGAATTTTAAACATCAAAGACCTTGAAAAAGTGTACTCCAAAATAAAAGGGATAAGTGAATCAAAGCGATAATACATAATTCATTTTGAAACAAAGATTCAGCTATTTCAGAACCATAAATTTTCGTCATCAACTTAACTCCAGTACTACAGATCGATAGCCTAGTAAAAAACAAGATTGAGGGTGGTGTATCTTTGCAAGAGAGTCCTCCACATCGCATCATCTAAGCAGAAAAGAGGAGAGATGTCCTCAATTTGCTGGCAAGCCATTTTAAAGCTGATTGGGAGACAATCCCGGAATTGAACTGGTAGAAAGACATCCTTTCCAGCAATGATGAGCAGACGAACGAGGATGAAGAAGAGGATGTTTTTGTGACTGCTTGGAAAATGACTGTGGTCTTCATATTTAAAACAGTGAGTGATGTTTTTCATTTAGTAAGAAACTTTGTTAGGTTAATTCAGTGATTTTTTACAAAAGTCAACATATCCATATTTTTTCAAAAGTCAACATATCCATATTTTTTCAAAAGTCAACATGTCCAGAATCTTTTTTTTTAATTATGGGAGTGGTTGGAATGATATTTTATTGATTTCAAGCACTTGAACTCACATATTGGCAAGTAAAATTTAGGCAAATAATTTTTAAAAAATAAAGAATAGCTGATGATTTACAAGTATTTCAAGTTTCCTGCAAAAAATCAAGAGTGGGATTGTTGAGTTTTTTGAAAAAAACTCACTGTTCTCCGATAGTCAATTTGGGTTCAGACCTAATAGGAGCACAAATACAGCTATATCTGAATTCATGGAAAACTGTATCTATTCTATTGATGAGAAGTGTAATCTACTAGGCAGCTTCTATGACATGAGCCGAGCTTTTGATACAATATCTCATCCCATCTTATTACAAAAGCTCAAATTCTATGGTTTTGATGACATGTCAACCAATTTAATTGCCTCTTACTTGAGTGATAGATTCCAATCTGTTTTTTATGATGGCTGTTTTTCTAATTATTTAAAAGTGTTATCAGGTGTTCCACAGGGTTCCACACTAGGTCCTATCCTCTTTATTATATATGTTAATGATCTTCCTGCAGTAATCAGTTGTAAAAATGTAAAACCATTTATGTTTGCTGATGATTTAGCTGTTCAAATAAAAAATAATGGTCTTTCTGGTAGCTTACATACGGTTAATGAAATAATTGAAGATTGGACAGCTTCTAATTCATTGTGTCTTAATAAGGACAAAACTCAACTTTTGGAATTTGGATTTAGATTGCAACCTGACAATGCAAAGTTTCTCGGTATTACAGTTCAAAGCAATTTAAAGTGGGGCTTACACATCAAAATATTATGTGGCAAACTGTCGAAGGGAATTTTTATTGTAAATAGATTAAAGTTCATTGTTGATAAGAGTGTTTTAATTTCAGTGTATTTTGCTTATCTTCATTCCCATTTGTATTATGGTGTTGTTGCCTGGGGTAATGATACGAATGTAAATAAACTATTTGTGTTACAGAAACGAGCAGTAAGGGTCATTGCTAATGTAAATAGCCGTTTTCACTGTGTAGATTTATTTAAAAAATTCAAGATTTTGACAGTACCAGCTATTTACATTCTTGAATGTCTTATGTATGTAAAAATTAATTTAGCAAGTATTTCTGTAAATAGCAACGTTCACAATCATTACACTAGAAATTCTGAATCGCTTAGAGTGAACCAGTGCAATTATGCAAATACATTGAACTGTTTTAAGGAGTTCGGTATAAGAGCTTATAATAAGCTTCCTGCACATTTAAAAGAGCTAGAAGTTGGTAATTTTAAAAGAGCCATGAAAAAGATGTTAATAGAAATATGTCCATATAGAAAAGAGGAGTTTCTAATTTGAGGGTATTTTATTTGATGTTTGTATGCTTGTGTTTGTATTTTTATTTCTTTGAATGTAGCCTAAATACTTTTATTTACCATGTTTTATCTATGACGATGCTATGCATTTGTATAAATGTTTTCTGCAATAAAGAAATCTTGAATCTTGAATCTTGAATCTTGAAGCTGAAAATTAGGTGTTTTTCACAATACAAGGAGCATTGTTGTCAGGTGTACCTGGAAATCTATATGGGATAGAGCGCTCTACCTGATCTCAGATTGTAGAGCACAAAAATACGCCCAGAGGGATTTTGAATTATACATCTAAATGATAATAATCGGAAGATATTGTTGATCAAAAACTAAAATTCATCAAAATTGATTTTTTCTTCAAATTTCACTAATTTTTGAAAAATCATAACTCAGTACTAATTGGAGATAGAGAGT
Source organism: Nilaparvata lugens (assembly GCF_014356525.2). Classification (NCBI taxonomy): domain Eukaryota; kingdom Metazoa; phylum Arthropoda; class Insecta; order Hemiptera; family Delphacidae; genus Nilaparvata; species Nilaparvata lugens. The sequence continues at coordinate 28,314,260 of NC_052504.1, read as the reverse complement.
TCCGAATGATCTCATTTCATTCAAAATTTTATATCTAGAAAAAAGGCGAGAGCAAATTTTTCTGTCCGATTACGAGATTTGGCAGAAAGAGCTGAAAACTGGAAAATGAGCCGAAAATACGAGGTTTTTGGGCCATCCTGTATCTAGCAAAAGGAAATTTTGCATGAAGAAATTGGTTCTGGACTTCTCTTATGTACCCAAATAATATATTAAAAAATCAGAACTACAATAAATTGCAAGCACACCCCCTTTTTTATGTCTATATTGACTGTACTATATATTAAAAAATCAGAACTACAATAAATTGCAAGCACACCCCCTTTTTTATGTCTATATTGACTGGACTATATTGTCCACACGCTATGTCATAAGCTGAAAACTGAATCAAGTGATAATATTAAAAGTATACAGTTGACTTTTCCAGTGCAAGGTCACTCGTTCTTGCCTGCAGATAGGGCATTTGAAAGAGTTGAAAAGTTACTAAAAAAAACAAACCGAGATTAAAACTCCATCAGAGTATAATAACATTTACAAAGAAGTAGGATCTGCTAGGGATCTGATAATATTAAAAGTATACAGTTGACTTTTCCAGTGCAAGGTCACTCGTTCTTGCCTGCAGATAAGGCATTTGAAATAGTTGAAAAGTTACTAAAAAAACAAATTCCCATGGCTGAAATAACATTCCCCATGGCTGGGGAATTTTAAACATCAAAGACCTTGAAAAAGTGTACTCCAAAATAAAAGGGATAAGTGAATCAAAGCGATAATACATTTTGAAACAAAGATTCAGCTATTTCAGAACCATAAATTTTCGTCATCAACTTAACTCCAGTACTACAGATCGATAGCCTAGTAAAAAACAAGATTGAGGGTGGTGTATCTTTGCAAGAGAGTCCTCCACATCGCATCATCTAAGCAGAAAAGAGGAGAGATGTCCTCAATTTGCTGGCAAGCCATTTTAAAGCTGATTGGGAGACAATCCCGGAATTGAACTGGTAGAAAGACATCCTTTCCAGCAATGATGAGCAGACGAACGAGGATGAAGAAGAGGATGTTTTTGTGACTGCTTGGAAAATGACTGTGGTCTTCATATTTAAAACAGTGAGTGATGTTTTTCATTTAGTAAGAAAGTTTGTTAGGTTAATTCAGTGATTTTTTTCAAAAGTCAACATATCCATTTTTTCCAAAAGTCAACATATCCATATTTTTTCAAAAGTCAACATGTCCAGAATCTTTTTTTTTAATTATGGGAGTGGTTGGAATGATATTTTATTGATTTCAAGCACTTGAACTCACATATTGGCAAGTAAAATTTAGGCAAATAATTTTTAAAAAATAAAGAATAGCTGATGATTTACAAGTATTTCAAGTTTCCTGCAAAAAAATCAAGAGTGGGAATGTTGAGTTTTGAAAAAAGCTCCTAATATATTTTTTGGATTCATTCCTAAAGTTGGATTCACAATCTTCATATTCAGCAAGAATGTTCCTAGCTAACAAACATGATATTAGGTGAATTTGAGAAACCTTATTCCAAATATAAAAAAACTGAAAAGTAGATATCACAGCTCTATTATTAAAAGTGTTTCATATCAATACATTCTTCAAGGCAGTGCTTCCACAACAATCAATCAGTGGTCACTCAATCACCAACCATTATGAAATGAAATACTTTTTCAATTCTCCATGTCTAAAATTGGTATGAAGTGTATAATACTTATATTTTTACCAATATAAAGTTGGTTGAAATTGTAGAGATGGGAAAGAAATTGATTATTGGAAAGAATCAAAATTATTTGCAAGCAATTATCGCCAAGTATTGCCAAGATTATAAATAAATATTGCGATATGCAGCGCTTAAACCCACCTACTGTAACAGCCACCTGGCCAAAATAAACAAGATTCAATTAAAAATATGTAGTTTGAGTAGTGTTACAAAATATTTCAAACATTTGTATACTTTAGTTGAATTTGATAGGAAAAATCCATAGTGAATATTTTGTTTGAAACCTCTGCCTTTAAGCAATGTCTTAACTTTATAAAAACACTTTCTTTACTTGGAACTTAAAACTTAAATAATACTTGAATAGTACTTTGTTCTATTTGTAAATGGAAATGCCAGCTTTCTATTACATTACACCTTTCCACTCAAACGTAATTATACCTCTTACTTAAACCTTATACCTTGAACTTAAAATAATACTTTGTCCTTTCTGCATAATTATGGAAATAGTAGCTTTCTAATAAATTATACCTTCTTGTGTGTTAATAGTTTATCGTTGAGAGCAATCACAGTTTTGCTAAACTCACCATCGTTGAAGTCTATAAAATCAGATATAACTACATTAACACCTTGGACACCAGGATGTTGCAAGTTGAGCCATGGAAGAGTCGCCCTTCTGCACTCGATAGCACATGTATTCTTCAAGCTGCTGAGGATATGTTTTGCCACAAACACTGTCAACAATTGCAAGCAAACAATCATGCAATGCTCTCAAATAAGAAGCTTATACTGTATAAATAAGCTGGATGCATAACAGTTTTAAAAGGAGGTATCATTTCAAGAGCCCTAGTAGTGAGTTGATGAATCTATTTCATAACGAGTAATAGCTTCATGTGCTTTTGATTATGTTCCTTTTGCTTATAAGCACTTTACTAGACAAAAGTTTTCCATTATCTGAGAATATGAGATTATAATCGACTTGAAATTGTGATGATAGGTTTCAAAGCCAGATAATACTAGAAGTTCACTTCTCGTTATACAATTTTTCCATTTTTTTTTTTTTTTTTTTTTTTTTTGTTTCTAACAACTCAATAATGTGTATCTATGTGCATCAGTGCCAATATCAGATACCTACAGCTACTCCCTACATTAAAATTACTGGGCTTCATAGAAATTTATTGCGATGGAAAATACAAAAAAACACATCAGAGAAATGAAATAGTGGAAAGGATCAAATGAATTATAAGAAGAATTAATATATCTGAAAAGACAAAATAAAATACAAGAGAAGTATAAAATGAGGATTAGTTGCAGTACCAATGGTATGTGTTCTCGTCAATCCTATACAGTGGCTTATAAATTAAAAACTGATGTGGTAAAAAACATGTATCACTTGGATGAACGGAAAAAGTTCTGAATTGAGTCAACAAACAGAAAGGAAATGCATAGAATCTCCTGATAATACTTCAGTATTACAACAATATATCACTGTACATCTGTTGGAATCGGACTAACCATTCCAGTCTGAACTGGAGTTACTTCTTCACTCTGAAGGATAAAATTCATTTCTTGCCAATTATTAATTACATTAATTTTTTCCTATATTCCAATGAAGACGCTTTCATGACTACTGAACCAAGAATCGCTTTCTGACAGTTGAATCAAAACTTGAACAAATATTTTTCCTCCACCTCCTGTCTAAAGTGCTTACTTTTTTAATCCCTGGAACATAATACTGAAGTGTCACTTTTTCGTTCTCGGGAGGAAAAAACAGGATAACTTCCTAGAGCGTAAAAGTAACTCCATTTAAATAAATAACATGGGAAGCATCTCTATTTTAAAAACGTACTTTTGAAATAGGTTAGAAGGTCTGAGCTCAGATGAGGAAGCATATAGAGTAGTCATTAAACCAACTACCTCAACCTAAAATTCAATACCTCAACCAGACATTTGATCAATATATGAAATTTATGTTTGTATGCTAAAATTATTACAAACTTCATATCACTAGACTAAAAAAATGTATATTTTTTTTTATTCCATGTTATTCAAAATACCAGCCAACGAATATTCCTCATTAACTAATCAAATTTGAAACGGGAACTTCATCATAGTTGTAGTTGTGGCGGCCATTGTTGTTACAACTTTTTACCGACAGATAGCGCATAGCGCTGTCGGTGGAGAACTGTGATTAGAAGCCAGCCCAGCTGTTTACTTTTTAGATTATGTTGTAACACATTATTTGGTCACGTACGTTTTTAAAAATTATTTTATTTGCAGTTTTTATAAAAATGTAGGTGGAGGAAAAATGTTGTGTGTATCACGAGTGAAAAATGTTTTTTCTCCCTCAGGAAAATTGTTGTTCTTCAAACTTTTCCCTCAGGGAGAAAAAACAGTACTTTTCACTCTAGATATACAAATAACTAAATATGATCTACTCACAATTGTCTGGTGTGAGCACACACTGCGTGACAAGACCCTTGTTCTGGTATCTCTTGGAAAGGCACGATTGTAGAAACGGTATGAGTTGTTCCACCGAAGTTGTTTCAGGCCATGGAGTGGGATACCGTAGCGAAGGCCAGAAGCTTGTTCTACTTTCAGCACTAATGTTTCTATAGATGACTATAACCTGGAATAGATAATTCCAGATGATAAACAAATCAAGAATACCCGCTAACAGAGTTGGAAACATAACATACTAATGATAAAACCACATACTAATGTACTAAGGATAATATTTTAGTCATTCAAGGCATCTCTTAGCATTAAATTCCTTCAAAATACAGTATTGATAGTCATAAATATTTAAGCATCGATAAAATTATGAAGACAAATTTTATGAAGTCATCTAAATAACCTCATTGAATTGCTGCATCAAGGACATTTTAATTTTGACACGGAATATTCATACTATGGTGAATTTTTGCTTGCTTAAGGCCTCTCAAAGCATTGATTTCTCTTCAAATATGGTATTGACGATTGATAGTTGAAAATATTGTGCCTTCATTAAAAATAAGGCCAATGTGTTAAAAAAGTATCCTTCCAAAGCTACTTGAATCGCTCCTAGAAGTTTTTATTCGATATGATCTACTCACAATTGTCTGGTGTGAGCACACACTGCGTGACAAGACCCTTGTTCTGGTATCTCTTGGAAAGGCACGATTGTAGAAACGGTATGAGTTGTTCCACCGAAGTTGTTTCAGGCCATGGAGTGGGATACCGTAGCGAAGGCCAGAAGTTTGTTCTACTTTCAGCACTAATGTTTCTATAGATGACTATAACCTGGAATAGATAATTCCAGATGATAAACAAATCAAAAATACCCGCTAACAGAGTTGTAAACATAACATACTAATGATAAAACCACATACTAATGTACTAAGGATAATATTTTAGTCATTCAAGGCATCTCTTAGCATTAAATTCCTTCAAAATACAGTATTGATAGTCATAAATATTTAAGCATCGATAAAATTATGAAGACAAATTTTATGAAGTCATGTAAATAACCTCATTGTATTGCTGCATCAAGGACATTTTAATTTTGACACGGAATATTCATACTATGGTAAATTTTTGCTTGCTGAAGGCCTCTCAAAGCATTGATTTCTCTTCAAATATGGTATTGACGATTGATAGTTGAAAATATTGTGCCATCACTAAAAATAAGGCCAATGTGTTAAAAAAGTATCCTTCCAAAGCTACTTGAATCGCTCCTAGAAGTTTTTATTCAATTGACACAAAATATCAGTTACTGCTGTTCTAAAGAACAATAAGGCAAGACTCGAATTCCAAGATGGAAAGCTCAATCAGAGATTCACTGCAACTGCCGATGGTCGTTTAGCAAGCCTTTCAAACAATCTATCACTTTCCAAGGTGATGGAACCGACCTCCGTTTGCTCATCTGCAGCTGGCAACGAATTCAAAAAGATTTATTAATGAATCTAGTTGTTCTACATCCAATCGATAAAATTGGTTAGATCAGTATGTTTTACACTAACGCAAATGGGAATTCTACCTGTAATTAGCAATTGCCAATAAATAGTTCAAGAATTTACTCGTACCATATTAAAATATTGCGTTTTTGGAAACACCTGAAATTTACCGAATTCAATTACCTGAGAATATAGGTAAACCTGGCCATTTTTTGCAGATCAGGACATAAGCATTGTCCAAATTTGCGCTTACTACCGTCCTGGTCCAAAAAAAAACACAACCACATTTTGTTGATAGTCTTGAAGCCCTCAATTGAAGGTAAATACATGAAGGAGTATGGTCGCTTACGGAGATTAACGGAAAGAATTGGTCAAGACTCAATTGAACCCTCCAGTCAACGTGGGGTGGTGAGGTGAGGTGAGCATGATTGTAAATAACTCCATATATACAACTACATAATCAAAACAAACACTATACACTTTTAATTGGATTCACTGCCATTAGAATTATAAAGGTTTTCGTCAACTTTTCAATCAGTGATGATTGCTGATCATCACTGATGATATATAATAGCTCCATTCATAAGTTGATATTAGGTACAGTTTGAAGATACGTTTATTGTTTATGGTTTGAGGTTATTCGGATGATGAATAGCATTGATTTGCTGTTGTAATGTTGTTATAATTATTACTTATCACCAAATTGTCTTAGTAAGAGAATAAGAATATTTGACAGTGTTTTAAAATATATCCAGAAAATGAAGAACCAGCATTAAAATGAGAACAAAGGATTATCAAAGCAGGAGATTACCTGATAAGATTTATCTCTCATCCAGGACAGCGTAACAGTATTTATGTCCCACGGGAGAGGACAAAGTTTTTCACAAAATATGACCTCCACCAAATTCATAAATCTCAGATGATCATCTTGTGTAAATCCATAGAAATGTTGGAAGTCCAAGATAACAATTTCTTGCTCATTTTCAGTCAAAAATTTGTTGATTTCAATTAAAATATTATCAATTTGTTCGCCAAATAACGCATGAGTTATGTAGAAGTTACTGTCAGTATCGTTTGTTGCTAGCCTCAAGTCAAAATACCTAGAAGTAAAAAAGGAAGAAATTACAAAAGTAAGTTCATTCAAAAATAGGACACAAGTAATAATTATAATTTAAAACTTTATTGTTGATTCAATAGGGGAACACCCGTATTTGGTTTGATTACATAAGGTCTCTTTGAAATGAATGGAGCGTGTTTTGCCAGATAATGTTGTGAAGACAATTATTATTTTGAAGAAAGTTATTCGCTTCTATACTGAGATGAGAGGATTTGGGTTTCTTGGCTGTATTGATATATTGATACTAGAGACAGAATGTCGTAAGAGGCCTCATGTCACTCAATGCCCAATAAATATTTCATGTGAAGTGAAGTACATGAACAAAACATATTCTGCTTCATGGAAAAATAGGAAACTCATTGAAACGATGGCCCAAACGGGTCCTACATTAACAGTGACATTCCGTCATACATTGTTGCATCATCACAGCGAAAGCCTTCGAGCAAAACTTTTTGAAGTAGGGTTTTTTGTTTATCCGATTTTTTGTTTATATTTTCTTCGCTGCTCTATTTGAGGTTGATTTATTCTTCTATCATTATAATTTGTGATTTACCAGTGGTTTATTTATTGTTATTGTTTGTTTATTTTATATTAGGAGCCTCTTGCTGATGACAGAACATGCTTGATTAACAAACATGTGTGTGAATGTTATACCGTTACTGGCCAGCCTAAAACCAACAGGTCTAACCCAAATTCACAATAGACAATTAATTGGGAAAATATTATTAAAATAACTGATTATTTTGTTGAAATTACATGAATAACTTCATTGAAATTGGAAATTCATAGCAAAAAAATAGGCTGTGAGTGGCTTCGAACCGGGGACCTTCGTACCAAGCATCGAGCATGATATAATCTTGGACACGTCTCAACTCTATGTACTCACCATTTGTTTGGGCTTTTATATGTACGTAACTTGCATTTGCATACTATAAATTTCTTGTACATATCATTTATCATTGATCTAAGTTAAATACATAGAATCATGCGCCCGAGATGCCCACATTTGGGGCATTCGCAGGGGTCAGCCAAGTCACAGTGCAATGACAAGGTCTCGCCCTGGGGGAACCCCCACGCCAAGTAAGTATGTGAAAATAGATAAGAGTTGAATAATTCAACAGAATACTGCTTACCTGATACCATAATTCAATTGTTCTTCGACAGTTGAGTTTTGTGTAATACTCCACTTGAGAACAATACGTTTAACAATGTTCCCGAATATTTTTGTCAGTATTTTGACGAAAAGCTGGGCGTCTGGTGCAACTTTGGAAGATTCATTTATCGTGTAAGTCATTGAATCATGACTTCCTGAAAATAAAAATATTTATTCAATTTTTTGAAGAGACAGCTCTTTGAGAATCAATTTAGGTAAGTTACGTTGTAGGCATACTAAGACTGCTGCTTGCTGAATAATTGAAGATGCAATAAATTGAATTGTAATTCCTTTCAAAAATGGGAACTGTCTCTCTTTCTCTTGAATAGAGTATGAACATTATGAAAAACCATTTTGATGAATTGAGATTAGGAGAGACGCTCTCTGGATTCGCCAAAGACTAGAAAGGAATTGATGATTAATGTATACAAGTTTCAAAATTAACTTGAGAATATTCCATTAAAAAATTTATATGAACTGCACACAAATTCAAAGGAAATAGCCGCTTGCAAAAACTGACAGCTGCTGTTTCTGGAGATTTACCTTTTACGAAACCATGCTGATTGGTACTGGTCAAGCTAAGTTTATCAAGAAGGACAGCATTCTCATTTCCATATATTTTCAAATTATCTTTATAACAATTGATCCGGACCTAGTTCCCTATATTCTATCTATTTTAACTTTTAAAAACAGGAAAACTCTGGCTACTTTACTATATTGGGGAATATTCCAGAATTAAGAGGTTCAGATTTATTATAGTTTATATGAAATAAGTTGAGACTTGGCCCTCTATCCAAGGAAGTTACAGCGGAACCAATTTGTGTGAAATTACGACTTTCTCAAATTTATAATTTAATCACAGAATTGATTGTAGCATATTATCCCCGATATTCCAGTAGTGCTGAAAAAGATTCAGGGTTGGAAGATTGATAGGAAGTTGGAAGGTTCAAATTTTCGACAAGCTGGAAATGTTTCTGTTTCAAAAGATAAGTGGGGTGAAAGCGAGAAAATTTCTCAAAAATAATATTGAATCATGTTTCCAATTATTGTCAAAAGTAGTCGGAAGAACGTATTTTGGTCTCTAAGAAATTTCAAAATTAGGAGACAGGCTGCATGGTATGCGTTGTGTACTTAATTAAATGCTGAAGGTGGGTAATTTACAAGATATTAAACTGAAGTATTTAAACTGCTAGCAGCTGGTTGCAATGAAAGGCTGCCATGCAACACTGCTTGGATTACTCGAAGCAAGGTTGTCAAATCCACTGTTTATAATCATGTCGCTTGCAGTTGCTGAATTGTTTAAGCGTTTTGTCTCATGTTTTTGTTGCCCAAGCTATTGATAGCATAATCATGAAATACCACTCAGCCGCTCTCCTTGAGTTTGAACCACGACATGGAGGTTCGGAACCCACCTTAAACTGTAGGTGCACTCATAACTCATTATCATCCGTCTCATTACTCACGCATATGTTTTATTCTATCCTCTCTGCAACAGAGAAACTGTATCACACTGCAAGAAAATCCCTTGCCGCCGCAGCCTATCCAACAGATACTTATTGTCAGCCATGTCCGCTCTTTAAAATTAATAATGTTCATTAAATACTAGTGTTAGTGCATAGAGCAGTGAGGATTATTATACCTGGGATTTCAAAACTTTGCTCGATGTGAATTTAAAAATTTTAATGTAAGGCTCTGTTCGAATGAGTCCTATCTGGACTTATATTTTATCAGCCTTAGTTGTATTATTTAGTTGTGATACTTATGGCCCAATTAAATTCCATTAATTTTTAATCTACCTAATTCGGTTTCGTTAGCCATTGGGAATTGCATGCATCACCATTACTTATTTCATATTTTTGATCTTCAATTTCAAGCAATCATTATCATACCATCAATCCTATTTTTCTGATGAGTCAACAAAGATTGTGAATAATAAAAAGCCGACACCCTGAATATAATAAATGATTGGATAATAAAGGTTAATTAAATTATAATATCAAGCAAGTTTTGAAAAGTAAGTCATTGGTGACATAAATTAAATAGTCCCAACTCCCAACATCTGATTTGCAAAGATCTGATTGGTTTTCGTGGCATTTAATCGTGATTAAAATTTAACAGTTTTTTGTGAAACCGGGCCTAAGGCCTGAGCAATCGGCTCATAAAATAAACCGTTGCGTATTCCTGCCTTGTTGACGGCAAAGTACAATGAAAATTTTAATCAAAAATCATATTATAAAGATAATACGTACCTGGAATGGATAGAAAGATGACTGGAACAGTTTTCACTTCTTCATCTAAATTAGTCATCCAGTTTTTCAAATCCATTGCAACATATAAATCACTTCTAACTTAATGAACCTGAAATAAAGATGTTATGAATTATTCAACAGTATGTATTTATGGATAAAAATCAAATCAGATATATTTCCTCAAAAAATACAACAAAAGTATCAGTAGGCTACCGTATTCAAAATTATATACTATTTATCAATAACTTTGGCCTTTAATACCATTAATGATCAAATGCAGGGTTTGAGAATTTAATACTGTACTGAATAAATAATGATTTACGTATACTAATTTATGACTGTCAATAGTTTAGGTTTCTCAACAAGAGGTTGACAGTGGCTCAGGTAGTCTTCACCTCATAAAATTCTGACTGCTTTTCTGCAATAACAATACTTTGTTGACGTGGCTGATGTTCCCATACTATATTAAAATTACATAGGCAATAATGCTTTGAAAAAATGTAAAATATGAGTCCCTAAGATATTGTTCTGGAACTAAGTTTCCAATCTTCGCAGTAAATAAATAACTCTAGCTAGCCTACCAGTAATGAAACTTATGTGGGGTTCACAGGTCAACTTAGGGTCAAACATTCTAAGGAGCTTGTATTGTATTCTAAATACACAGACATGAATAGAAGGTATAGAAGTGCTGAAAATGGTGCAAAAAAGAAACACACAGCAAATTACATCAAATCAGCCAGCAATGTCTGCAAGGCTGCATGGAGTGTAATAAATAGTCATAGGCCCAAAAAGAAGAAGTAGAATTTTAACTGAATCCCGACGACTTTAATGACTATTTTACAACAGTTGCTGAGAAGATACAAGCAAGTTTACCAGCCAACGATATGGAACCATCTTCTAACATCATGTTGACTCAACACAGAATGACTGAGTGGAAGGAAGTTAGTCCATCACAGATAGTGAATTTAGTTGGAAAATTCAAAAACTCGAAATCGCAAGACGTCCACGGCATATCATGTAATATTTTGAAAGAAACCATCACAATGATTGCTGAACAAATGGCCAGCGCAATAAATGAGTGTCTGAGATGTGGCAGATTCCCTGATATTTTGAAAATCTCAAAAACCAGACCAGTTCACAAGAAAGGTGCAGTGGACCAGCCAGCTAACTTCAGGCCAATATCTATTCCTCCCACCATGGCAAAGGTGCTGGAGACTATTATGAAGCAACAAATGGTGGATTACTTCGAAAGTAACAACCTCCTTTGCCAACAGCAGCATGGTTTCAGAAGTGGCCGCTCAACAACAAGTGCACTGATTGCCCTGACCAGCGAAATCCAGAACACATTTAAGGCTGGTGATACAATAGCCCTTACACTGTTTGATCTGACGAGTAAAGAAAGCCTTGGATTGTGTTCCACACCAAATCTTCCTAAGAAAGCTGGAAAAGTATGGAATCAGTAGTCCAGTACTCCATACCATCAAAAATTATCCTGAAGACAGAAGCCAAGTAGTCTCAATAAAAGGAGCTTTGTCAAATACCAGATATATCAAACACGGAGTGTGCCCCAGGGCTCTGTCTTGGGTCCCTTTCTATTCATCCTTTTGACAAATGACTTTGTTCCCAGCAAGGACTCCATAATGTTTGATACTACGGTGATGTCTAGAGGAATATCAAGTGAACAGGCATTGGCAAGGAACGAAACCACACACCGGAGGCAAAGAGATGGTTCCAAATAAACAAGCTTAAACTTAATGAGGACAAATCCCAAATATTAATATGCTCTCTGAAAAGCGAAAAACCCGAAAGCACTACTGAACCAGTAAAATTATTGGGGTTTTGGTAGAAAATTGAAATGAGACACACACATTTCAAAGACATGCTTAAAACTAGCAAGAGTCCTACATCTCCTAAAAAAAAACTAAGGTATGTTGTCACTCTAGAATACTTGATGACAGCCTACTATTCGCTTTTTCACAGTGACATAACATACAGAATCCTTCTCTGGGGACATGCTTCAGCCAGCTCAGATATACTATTGCTACAAAAAAGGCCATTAGAATAATCACATTCTCTGACCACCTGGCACACTGCAGGCCACTATTCAAAAAGCTGAGAGTACTTACAATCTTTAGCCACTATGTACTCTGCTCACTTCTATTCATAAAGGATAAAGCAAACAACATGACAAAGAGAGGCAACATACATACCGTACCTACAACACTCGACATGCGGCAGACCTGGATGTACCTCGAAGCTGACTTACAGCAACTCAAAAAAGTTTTGAAATATGTGCACTGCGACTGTATACCAGGCTCCCTGATTATATAAAAAATTGCAAAGCTAGAAAGTTCAAGCAAATATAGAAAGAACGCCTAATACAACGGCCATTATAGCCTACTCATTGGCAGAACTAGTGGATGAGCCCCTATACTCAAACACGAACAGCCACCATCCCAGAGTTTGAGGGGTTACCCCCTGAACTCCCTGACACAGTCTATCCGGTTCTCCCGGTCAAGGACGAAGAATTCAAGTATCAAGTAAATGTTTATACAGCGGGTTAGTGCTGGTACCTTTGTACCTGCTATATTTTTGAGAAGATAACTGGATAGGCCATAGAAATCTTTGCTTTTAGATAACTTTAGATTATAAACTACTCTAGGAATAACTTCCTGACTGACTTCATAAAAACTAAAAGTGATATTAGGCTGGGGTCTTTATTAACATTCTCATTTAGCATTTCGATGGCTAGTACTACTCTAGTACCAGATGGTTGTCTACTACTATCGTTTCATAGACATCATCAACTGATTGTATGAAATATTCATTTAGTAGCCTATATTTGGCACTTATTGATATATTTGGCTCTATTTTATAGCCTTAAGGAGAGGTAAAACTTTGAATATTTTTATTGGAAGATATTGTCTTAGTTATTTGCCATGCTTTCCTACAACTGTTATTTGAGGACTCAATAATTAAAGCAATAGAGCCTCTTTTGTCCTCATCTAATGACTTTTTTACAGTTCTCTACATGTTTTGGAATTGTTTTAGCATGTTCGGTAGGCTTTTTTCTTTTTTGAAGTTTTCATGTAAGATAGTGAATAAAATCTTTATTTTGCTAAGCTTAGGTTTATACTAGTCAGACCTGCTAAGTTAAGTATAAACATATATAGAAGCGATTAGTAGGCATACTTGTGAATAACTTTATTTGGTTTACCGTAAAAATTACAATTCCAACCTTAATAAAATTGTGAAAAATAAATAGGCTTATAGGCTATATTATGATACAATCTAAAGACACCTGTTTATGCCAAATAACAACGAACAACAGCCTAAAAACAGATAATACAACCTAATACAGATTCTGTATTATCTGATAATGAGGGTCTTTCATTGTCATGAAACCTCAAAGCTTTGTTAAAACCACGGATATTATTTCCATTTTTAGAGATTTAAAAATTAATAAATCAATTAGGCTAAACAAAAAACCTGTCTTACCATTACTATAATTCAGTAGTCTGTATTCACCGCAAAATGCAAAATGTTTCAACAATCAACAGATCAAACAAAGCCAGATCCAACTTCCAACATAACCTAATAGTCTACAGGCGAGAGGCGAGTCTCGCTTTACCAGTGAACTCTATACTAACTGGAACGGGCTGTCCAATGCAAAGCTACAGCCAAAAGTGTGTAAGACGGAGTGAGTAAGACAGGCCTACCGTGTGGGATTCCCTTCTCTCTCGTACTCATACATTAAAGCAGGTTGTTGCAGCTCTTGAGTACGATTATTCATTTTTAAAGTTGAAAAGCGGATTTGAATGAGTATCAGGGCTATCAGTATTAGATCACAACCTTTTCTCTCAAATAGTGTGATGTATTTGTCGTGAAATGCGTAGAATTGAATAAAAATACGATCAAGAAATGGTAATGTATTGTGTTGCATTTGGATGCAAGAATGGGCATGTTGAAGGAAATAAAATAACATTTTACAGTTGAGTCAAAATGTTTTAGTCTATTGAATAATTTGAAGAAACCTTTTTGTTTTACATACACTTCCAATATTTTTTTCTATATTGATCAGTTTATTTGACCAAAAATAAAACAACAAATTTGGTTATATTACTAGTATACGATGATAGTTTCTATGCTAATTGAAAATTTAGACATACTTTATAGCATCTAAAATAAAGAAACATAGTTGAAGAACAAATAAATCCTTATTCAAAAAAGAATAAATACAAATGATTAATAATTCTGTGTTATCATCATGAGAAGACATAATTTATTTTAGGTACCTACTTTTATTTTGAAAAGTATGATATTGCTATCAGCTGAATTGTGATTAATTTTTGAAACCTTCCATTTCAAATAAATAATCGTTCAATTTACAATATTATAAAATTGCATGATTGCCTGTAAAGTCGGTATACGGGCGAAAGTTTTACGTGACAACGACTTTGAGTAGTAAAATAATTTTAATGTGAATATTCATTCGTATAGTAGGAAGAAGGATGAAATAATAACTCACAATGAGAGTGAGTGAGAGGCACGCGTCCCTTCCACTCAGGCATGGTTAGCCCGCGCCCACCTAAGAGCGAGAGAGACAACCATTGACTTGACATTTTGAATTAGTGGCGCAGTCGCAGGAGATTGCTTGCGGCGCCTGCGCAGGTTGACTGCTCCGTTTCACTCTCTCTCCAGGTGAATGCCTTCGGCTGCTGCAGCGTTGCTCGCCACTGCTCCTATTCGTGCTCTTTCCAGACGACCGTGAACCGAAACGAACGCTCTCACTCGCTCTCATTGTGAGCGCATAACGTGGGAACGTAACGCAGTTTCTTGAAGTGACTCCCGGCAAACCAATTTATAAGACGTTATCACGTCAATAATTACTAGCCGTCAGGCTCGCTTCGCTCGCCATATCCGTCTAGCCAGGGGCTCCGCCCCTGGACCCCTGACTGGATCGTCCAAGAATGAGATCAGCAGGCTCGCTTCGCTCGCCTGCATTTTTCATTTGGGCATTTTTATCATATGTTAGGACAATCCAGTCGGGGGTCCAGACTAAACGGCTGGCTAAACAGATATGGCGAGCGAAGCGAGCCTGACTACTAGTAATATAATATTCCTAGGATTGAAGTAGCAGTGCCCAATCAATATTTCTGCAATAAATGCATTTAAATCTTCAACTTGGTGCCAACCTAACAAAGTCAACTCAACTTAATGCCAACCTGACAAAATTATTAATTTAGTTGCCAGTTAACAATTGTTTCGAAGAGGTACTCTATCTAGATTATAGTTCTATAGTAACATATGATATGGAAATTTCAATTATAATTAAGAGATTGGGAGAAGAAGAAGAATATACATGCTAAAAGACGAACTTTAAACCCTTAAAACAACCCTTAGAGTTAAAATATTGCCAAAAGATTTCTTAGTGCTCCTCTAAAGGGCCAACTGAACATACCTTCCAAATTTGAACGTTTTTGGTCCTGTAGATTTTTAGTTATGCGAGTGAGTGAGTGAATCAGTCAGTCAGTGAGTGCAATTTCGCTTTTATATTATATATATAGATTTAGCATATTTTACTATTCACTTGTCATATGGTCATAATTATAATACAATTAATATAAATGTTTCTTCATAGATTTCTTTGCATCATTTCTGAAACTCCCACACTTACATGATTTGAAATGTTATCAGAATGCCTAGTATATTGCTATCATTACATATTCAATCTCTGTAGTTTTCTGCTCTTAAGCAGGTCCTTCTATATGGCAGCAGCCCTCCACTCTCTTCTATTCTCTGCCAGTCGCTTCTTTGTATAGTAGCTCATCCCCTCCTTGATGTCGTCCAACATTTTGTATCTTGTTCTCCCTCTTCCTCTTCTTCCCTGAATGGTCCCCTCCATGGCATCCACCAACAAGCATTGCCGTCTCATCCAATGTCCCAGCCATCTCCTCTTTCTTCCCTTTATCACATCCAGCAGACTCCTTCTTTCCCCAATCCTCCTCAACACCTCCTCGTTTGTAACTTTATCCCTCCAACTGATCCCCTCCATCCTTCTCCATATCCACATTTCCAATGCCTCAAGCCTCCTCTTATTCTCCTTTCTCAGCGTCCAAGTTTCTGCACCATACAGTGCCACACTCCAAACATAGCACTTTATTAGCCTTTTCCTTATTGTCTTGTCCAGTTGGCTACAAAGAATTCTCTTTTTCTTATTGAATGCTGTTTTTGCCATAGCAATTCTTACTTTGATTTCTTTGTTGCATTTCATATCCTCTTCCATTATGCTTCCTAAATACTTGAAAGATGATACCTGTTCCAACTGTTCACCCTCCAGTACAGCATTCCCCATTCTTGCTTTCCCTGCACCAATTCTCATGCACTTTGTCTTCCTGACGTTTATCCCCAATATTCAACATATTCAATAATCCTGTGTTATTGAATCATCATGAGTCCACATAATTAATTTTATTTACCTACTTTTATTGTAAAAAATATGAGATTGTTATCAGCTGAATTGTAATCAATTTTTGAAACCTTTTAATTCCAAATTGTTCATTTTACTCTGGTAATTATGAAGCATATTTTATTTTTACTTTCCTTGCCCTATTACCATAGGTAAAGAAAATATTGCTTTCCGAAGAAAATTAAGGTTCCCCAATTTCTACATTTCTATACGTTTCAAGGTCCCCTGAGTCCGAAAAAGTGGTTTTTGGGTATTGGTCTGTATGTATGTGTGTGTGTGTGTGTGTGTGTGTGTGTGTGTGTGTGTGTATGTGTGTGTCTGTGTATGAGTGTATGTGCATCTGTGTACACGATATCTCATCTCCCAATCAATGGAATGACTTGAAATTTGGAACTTAAGGTCCTTACAATATAAGGATCCGACAAGAACAATTTCGATCTAATGCAATTCAAGATAGCTGCTGAAATGGCGAAAATGTTGTCAAAAAGAGGGGTTTCCGCGATTTTCTCGAAAACGGCTCCAACGATTTTGATTAAATTCATACCTGGAATAGTCATTGATGAGCTCTATCAATTGCCACAAGTCTCATATCTGTAAAAATTTCAAGAGCTCCGTCCCATCTATGCAAAGTTGGATTTCAGATTCCCAATTATCAGGCTTCAGATACAATTTAAACAGAAAAATTCGAGTGGAGAAGATTGAGCATAAAAATCTCTACAATTAATATTGAGTAACATTTTCACCTAAAATTGAAATCAAGCCCGAAATTCGAGAAAATGTGATTATCCAATTGCAAACTGTTGGCAACTGTTGATTCTATTAAATCATTCACTATGAAGAGATATCAGACTTCGTATGTCTCCAGCGTTATTGTCCTGTCACCAGCTGGCTTAGATCTTTGTTTATAAGTAGACTTGTAATGCGCGTGAACACTAGCATCAGGTGATCAATTTTCATAACGGAAAGGAAAGTTGTTTGAGTGTGCCACACCAATTTTTACTGTTTGCTTATCATAGTCATATAATATAATAAAATGTTTCTTCGTTATTTGCTTCATTTCTGAAACTCCCACTCTAACATGATTTGAAATTACACCAATGCACACCTACATAATTCTACACATTGATAGCCTGCTGTAAGTAGGCCTATATTATTAAATTGAGATAATTCATTGAACAATAAATCATAAATCTTTCCTTCAACAATAACAATTAATCATATAATCCAAAAAACAATAGTATATCCTATCAAAATAAACATAAGTCTGTGTTTAATAGTTTCAATTAAACACAGCCCTTCTTTGGACTGTGTACAAACAAAATTCGGGATTGGAATAATAAGGACTATGAGCCTGTTTTTTCATTCCCAATCATTTCATGACAGTTTATATTTGTCCTTGTTAAATAAATTAAAATTAATAAATGATACACTTCTCTGAAATCTGGCCCAAAGTTATTCCCTTGCTTGTGACAATACTAAAACTATTGCAGTCACAAATGAAAAAAAATCTTTTCTTTATTCATATTTAACCTATTCCATTATTTTTGCTCTCAAAAAGTTAACAATGAACTGCTTCATAAAGGAAAAATAACGCTTCCATGAAATAAGACATACAATATAGAAATAAAATAGAAATCGAAACTGTGCAATGCATTTTCCCATAAGAGCCAATGTGTTACAAAATGACGAATCCCACAGCAATGCGGGTTGCCTATCTTTACCAGCTGCCTCACTTTCTTTGTGTTGCTAGCCCATTCCAGTTAGTATAGAGTTCAGTGCGCTTTACAACCACAGTATACATACAGTATGGAAACTTGGCTTGTACCCTGTCGCAAAAATCCGCCATCTTGTTAGGAAGCGCCGCATTGTAATATAGTGAGGTGTACGTTATAATGGCAGTGAATAAAGATAGGAGAGAAACGTTGCCAAGTCTCTCCATTTTGCCACTGACTGTACGCAGCTGTTACTTAATTCATCCCATTAAATTTATTCTAATAATAATAATTATCATTTCCTTGATAAAATAATCAATTTAATGTCAAATTGATCAAGAAAATATATTTTTTCATAATTTGATACAAAAATTTGCTTCCATGACAAAGATCAGATTTTTATTTTTAAAAAAACCTGAAATGGCGGCTAATTTGAAAAGTTGTGATACTACAATCTGAATTTCAAAACAACAGAAATTGAGTTATTTAGTAGGTATTCTATTCCAATTTTCTTTAAAAATAATAGAAAGATTAAGATCCTATTTAAAAATAAGTAATTTGAATGAATTAATTCCAAAATAACTTTTCAATATTTATATTATTTATACCGGTATGAGTAGGTCTAACCTATATGTGTAGGCTAACTTAATTAAGCATGGATGAAGTCTAGGATGGTTAGTTATCAACTTTTAAAATGTCATTTCAGGTATTTTAATTTGTGTTTCTCATAAGGTAATGTTTAAAAATTATTTCATTGTTTCAAAAATACATTTTAAATCAATTATATGACTTGTGTACTCAAGTATTTTGATAAAAGGAAGAAAAAAAATGGAGGCTGAGAATATGGTTTGTTCAGTTTTGTACAACAAAACAGATAGCACTATTTCTCTCTCGCTTTGCAATGTTGTCTATTTGCCAGAATATTTTATATTTGACCGAGCGAAGTGAGGTCTAAGATTCAAGTCAACGGTTATATATCACGCCGGTCTCCATTACGTTTCACACCATGCAGGTTCATAAATGCAGCCATCTCTCGTGTACAAAGTACGACTGCAAGTCTGGGGTCAGGTTGACTTGTGAATGGACGAGTATTTACTTGCTACAGAAGTATTTACTTGCGTTTATTCACACCAAAATTGGAATTTTTCGGGGGTTTACTAGTCTCTTAAGTATTTACTCACGAGTAAGAGTAAATACTTGTTTTATTCACTTCAATTTTGGCGTTTACTTGTCATTCAAGTATTTACTTGTCCTACTCATTTTTATCCACACCGCCCTATATTTCCATTATTATTTTGAAACTTTCAAGTAAAAAAGTGTTTATTTTGAATCATGTAGGATAAATATTATATATATATATATATTATCAAAGCTTTTATAACTACTTAATATGATTCATGCGGCATACATTTGATAGGGAATGAGTTACAATTTATAAAATGTGTACCCTGATAGTTCTACAAAATTGAATGTATAGTTGTACACCATGATTTTTTTATTGACATTATGACATTTACAATCATAAATAATATTTCAATTGAAGTACTGTATATACCTATACTTTCTTCAAAGTTTAGAATCATTAAAACTGCCTGTACTGTAGTGTTTTGAATTATGGTACCTATGTGTTTCCTCTGATCCTACAACTGTGAGTAATATTTATTGATAAAGCAGAAGTTATTAAAGATCGTAATTCAAATAGCAGAGCTTCAAAACTGAATGAAGTATAAACATATCAGTTTTTGACATTATATTTTATATTAATAGGCATATACAGAGTGATTCTCAATTATGGTAAAATAATTTAATACGTGATAGTAGAGGTAAAAATAAGAAAAAGAGTTCTTATAACCATAAACGCTTCATAAGCGAGCTATACATAGTGAAAGATTTTGCCTGGAGTTCAGTTCCTCTGGTGAAATACACCGATGCTGAATTGTTTGGGGACTAGTTTTCGAGAAACTTATGCTAGATTCATATGGAAAAATATCTGAAATATTGAACAAAACTAGTCTGGAAGCTGTAATGTGAGTAGTTTTTGAAAAAAAGTTGAAATATTCAAAAAATCTAAGTGGAAAAACACAGACTTCTACGTTTGATGCCTAATAACTTTCTTTAATGACCAGTAAACAAATAATTTTTTGCAATAAAAATTGTAGAGAATTTCATTCTGAAAAGAATCATGTAAGCTGTGTGAACTGAATTTGAATGAAAGTTGAATAAAATGTATTCTTATGTAGTACATTACACCACAAAAATTTGCTGTTTTATGAGGAGAGAACTAATAGCTCGTAGGTTGTAGCTGATTGCAAGTAAAATATTCGGTTTTTATGAAAAGTTTGATTCTTATATGAAAGTAGCATTACCTATTTTAATGACATTCAAATTATACCAAAAGACTAAAGATGATGTTCAATGTGACCTCCATTGTTCTGAATGTATATGTTTAGACTTCTTCTCATTGATTGTCACAACTGTTCAAATATTCCAGGAGTCTGCTTTATCATTTCTATTCCGTTCAAAATCCTTAATCGGAGTTCTTCAATGGTATCAATTGGAGTATTGTTTACTAAGGTTTTCAAGTGTCCCCAAAGATAAAAATCCAAAGGATTCAAGTTTGGTGACCTAGCTGGCCATGGTACTGGCCCACCTCAGCATACCTATCCATTGATTTGGAAAGCTGTGATTCAGGTGTTCACAAACAGCAACACTGAAGTGTGCTGGAGCTCCATCATGCATAAACCAAATGTTTTGGCGCAACTGAAGAAGTACATCTTCAAGTAAGATAAATAGCTCCTCTCTCAAAAAGTTTAAGTAGATTATGCGATTAAGCCTGGGAGGAAGCTCGAACCGAGGTAGATGATCTCCTATGATTCCTGCCCAAATGTTTAGTGAAAACTGATTAGGATTGATGACATGAGGATTCTCAGCTGCCCAAATATGTTGGTTGTGGACGATAGCTGTTCTTGTAAAGTGTGCCTCTTCGGTAAATAAAACGGTTGTTAAAAAGTGTTTCTAAAAACCATCGGCAAATACCAGCATGGGGAATAAAGTCTCGTGGCAATAGAGTATGAACTTTCTGGAGGTGTTTTGGATGTAATTGTTGCTCTTTCAGTATCCTCCAAATAATAGATTGATTGACATTAAACTGCACTGACAAAAAACAGCGCGGTTACAGTAGGCATAACTTACAGTTTGTTGTACAAGGTTCAACAGTGAGCTAAAATATTTCTGAAAATAACTTTCAGCTGATAATTTCTTTTGAATATTTCCTTATTTGAAACAAAATAAATCAGCTGTTATTTGAATCCATGTTTTATTTGCAACCAGCTACAACTCATGAGTTATTAGTTCTCTCCTCATAAAACAGCAAATTTGTGGTGTAATGTACTACATAAGAATACATTTTATTCAACTTTCATTCAAATTCAGTTCACACAGCTTACATGATTCTTTTCAGAATGAAATTCTCTACAATTTTTATTGCGAAAAATTATTTGTTTACTGGTCATTAAAGAAAGTTATTAGGCATCAAACGTAGAAGTCTGTGTTTTTCTACTTAGATTTTTTGAATATTTCAACTTTTTTCTCAAAAACTACTCACACTACAGCTTCCAGACTAGTTTTATTCAATTTTTCAGATATTTTTCCATATGAATCTAGCATAAGTTTCTCGAAAACTAGTCCCCAAACAATTCAGCATCGGTGTATTTCACCAGAGGAACTGAACTCCGGGCGAAATCTTTCACTCTGTATAGCCCACTAATGAAGCGTTCATGGATATGTTTATAATATTTTTTTTCTTATTTTTACCTCTGCTATCACGTTTTAAATTATTTTACCATAATTAAGAATCACCCTGTATATTAACATTAAGTGAAATTACACTGATTCATTCACCATTTAATTATTTACTCACCCGGATAAGTTCGTTCGGTGTACTTATCCTTCTACTTTGTGGTGGGAGCAAGAAGTATTGCACCAGTGACGTGGTTTCTGGTTACTGCTCACTTCGCCGAAGCCGTACATGCACCGTAACCACCCATGAACACAATCATTGATTATTATCAAAATCATCATGGCCATGGATATCAAAGGACAACATCATACTGTTTCTGGTGGCAACATGACAACTTTTATGTGCTCTTACAAAATAATTATGATAACAATTTTTGTTTTCTCGTCTCTTTTGTGAAGAAATGCGTCTAAAAGAGTGTTCTTTATTAATGTTTTGTGTTATTTCATGTGTTGAATAAATTTGTTCCAGTAAATCAGTGTCGTGTGTATACTTAAAGGTTATGTGTGCTTCGTATCTAATGTCATTTCATTAATTTATCAAAATATTTTACCATAATGGAGGAAGAAATAGATGGATGCAATGAGAGTGAAATTCAGGATCTTCTTTTGTATTTCTCGAAAAATACTTACAGAGCTAAAGAGTCAGACCACGAGGTAATAATCATAATCGCTATCTAAAATATAACCTAGAAGTAAGTTTAATCTTCCTATTGTATTATTAAGTTGCGTTAAGTTTACCTTGGGATTTGCAGTAAAAACCAATGTAATATTTGTAATCCTTTGTTTTAATAAATATTAATATTGATGAAAACGCTCACATCGCAAACATTGCAGTAGGAAAACTTATATACCAAATTATTAGTTATATGAAAAAACGAAGGAACCAGATAATGTTCAATTAAATACAGGTTATTATAAAAATTTGATATTAATAGCCTACTTGGATCCAGAATTTAATTAATATTTAGTACACTTATCCAGTTCAATGTGAATCCAAAGGAATTGTTTGGCTGTTTCAATTTTTGCGTAGTATGTAGGCTGCCTTTTAAACTTTTAAATTTGGATTAACCTTGCTGTGTTATGACTTGGTTGTACTAATAGGTAGTAATTTCGTATTTTGAAATTTTCCTTTCTTTCCAGAGTCAACGAATATTAGACAAATGTATAGAACTTATGTCTTTGGACTACAATACTGTGGTGAGTAATCAGATAGAATATCAGTAATCAGTAGAATATAGGTATATTATTACCATTGATTGTCTAGATTTTATCATTAAAATAAATTAATATACCCAGTTATAAAATGTTGCTTCATCAATGAGGAGGCCTACTTCAGGCTAATTAGCTTTCAGGTATAATCTAATGACATAATTTAACCATAGGCGCCGACTACTGGCGGCTGGTGGGGCTTCAGCTCTCCCAAAGTAGTGGTAGCTGCCCCCAATCAATCGTCGTTAAGAATATTTTACTTTTTTTGAATTAATAAGTAATAAATATCATTTTTCTCGTAGGGACTTGATTAAGATATAAGAATTATTGTTCCCGTGTCTAGTTTTTTTTTTTAATTTATGAGACAAGTAATCTACACTTTGAAATCTAAGGTTCATCGAGAAACTGTAGAAAAAAACCCTTGGAATTAGTGTCACCGCCATTACCTTAACAACACCTTTGTATCAAGAGTTCAAGCTTTCAAGTTCAGTTGTTTCTAAAACTTTGGTAGACTCTTGAAGCATTCTCTCTTCACTACGTCTCTAGATTCTAGCTGAACCTCTGTAATTTTCCACAAGTTTTATTCCACATCACATGTTTAGCATTTAACCATTTTCTGCAAAAATCAGTATTCCATATCAACATCTGGCAAACTACTGTAGGCTACTTAGTTAAAAAAGTGATGAATAAATTTTTTGTTCGACAAAAAACTTTTGTAACCAATTCACTGAATGATTTTGGTTTGGAAGATTTTTTAACAGATCCTCTCGCGATCAGGTTGAAACAGAAACTGTACCGAACGTATGTGAAAGGCTTCAAAGGTTCCCTGAAATGAATTCTCTCCCGATGAAATGTTAGGGTGTGCGGTGCTTAGTGGTTTCTATACAGTACTGAATTCGAACTGAGATTCACACTTGCCGGAAACCTCTGAAAACACATCGAACCGAACGGAAATGTATAAGTGTGAAACAAGCCTCAGCAGTTAATCAATTTGTATTATGTTTCGAGATTCTGTTTCCTGGTTTATTAATATTGTGAGCAAAACCTGGTTTGAGCGACAGTTGATTCCAAACCAACAAAAACCGATTTAAAATCATTTGACTGAACCCATCTGCATCTCAAAACTAGATAACTAGAAATCTATTTATGGTAAATTCGAGCATATCATTTTTCTTAGGCCCGGTTGCCCAAAAACTGGTAAAATTTTAATCCTTGTAAATTTATTATGAACCAATCAGGAAAGACCATTTCAAAAAGATGGCTTCTCTGATTGGTTCTCGTGGAAATAATGAGGACTAGTAGTTCTGTAAACAGTAGACCTCACGCAGTTTTTTATCCTCAAGTATCTGGCGCTATCTATTCACCGGCTTCTCCAGACATCTGTGTAATGCATGCAATGAACAATCCACTTGTCAACTGATTGGCTATGAATAATTCTATAGTCTGATTAATTCTATCTTCAGAGTAGATATAGTGATATCAGGGTATGGAGGAAATTCCTTTTCCTTTCATATTATCCTTAAAATGCAAAATTTCAAAAAAACTTGTGTTACATCGACGCGCAGTTGAAGAAAAGGAATATTCCTGCCAAATCTCATAGAATTCTATGAACGCGATTGGCCGTAAATGCGTTACATACATACATACAAAATCCGAGTTGAAACATTAAATTTTACCGGCTTTTGTGCAACCGACAGTTGAAATTTTAAAATTTCTGTAAAATATTGTTATGGTGTTGATTAATAATTAATCCTAAATTAACATTTTAAAATATTTTTCACTTCGATTGTCTTTTTTCTGTTTATAATGTTTCTCCCTTTCGTTTCTGATTGTTACAAAATATAAATTTGCTGTTCTGTACTTTATTCACGTTTTCTGCTTGCTCAGTTGGTGAACAACGCGAATGGTGAGCTGAGTGCCCACTATCCAGCGCAAATAGTCATAATGGAGCACGAGCGGGCTCAACAGCCTGGCTCGCCATCACCTGAACTCCGTTCCCAAGACACAATCTACGAGAGTATGTGTGATGTTTCCAAGCTGAAAGAGTTGTTTGGCAAAGCAAAGCCAGCCAGATGTAGGGGTCGATTTCCTGTTCCAGTCATTTACTTCAAAGGAAAATATGTTTGCAGGTACTTCATCATTGATGAATCGATTCTCCTTATCTTCATTAGATTATTGAGAAATGAATTTATGTTTCGATTCTCCTTTCCTTTAATAGTCTATTGGGAAATGCATCATATGGGAGGAATAGATAAACGGAAATAGAACAGATCATCGAATTCCTGAGATACCCACTGAGGAGCTGAGGTGAATCGCGACCCACTAGGCCTAATGGGTTGCCAAGAGATTTTTGATAGGTCGCGGCGTGTGTCTTGAGAATCAAAATTCACTCATTTTTTAAAACTTTTATCTGTAAAATTTGGGAGAAGACAGTGATTTTGGGCTATGCCTGTTGTCTTCTCCCAACCATATTATTTATTATAATTTTGATTCGTGATTGTCAATGAAATAAATAAATAAATTTATGCTTATAATCTTACTTCTAAGTTACTAGTAGTTCTGTAAACAGTAGAC
Organism: Nilaparvata lugens; assembly: GCF_014356525.2. NCBI lineage: Eukaryota > Metazoa > Arthropoda > Insecta > Hemiptera > Delphacidae > Nilaparvata > Nilaparvata lugens. The sequence goes on along the minus strand of NC_052504.1, from coordinate 28,288,324 downwards.
CTCACGCAGTATTCTATATCATCCACAAGTACCTGATTGAAACTATAGACCTTATGGAAATACAGCAATAGACTGCCTTCTCCACACATCTGTGTAATCACTTGTCAGCTGATTTATGATGAATAGTTCTTTAGTCTGATTTTTACTCTAATATTGGCGTATGAAGGAGGCTCCTTTTTCCTTTATATGAATGAATGAATGAATGAATGAATAATTGCTTTTATTTTAACATTGTTTCCTAAATAATAGTATACAAGAACATAATTTTAGTTATAACAAGCATTAAACCCTTGGTCAACGACCGTCAGGGTGAGGTTTGACATGAGTAGACTCCATACAGAATTAAACATTCTTGTTTTTCAAATACTTTTCCCTTAGTGTTCATTAACAGTTCACAACGCACTATCCATTGAACTCTGAAATCAAGTAGTGTCTGTATTTCCATGCACCAACACAGTATGCACCTATCTTTAGCCAGTCATCTCCGTTTAGGTAGTTCTTCAGATCTTCCCGTGACAATGCTGCTCTGCCAAAGTGTTGCCATCTGAACTCGACAAGTATGGGACATTTTCCAATGAAATGTGTGACATCCTCCTCCTCCTTCCTATTGCACAATGAGCAGAGTCTGTTCCCGTTGAATGAATACTTATTGAGTCGGATCAATTCATTTCTTGCTTTGAAGAACCACTTGATGAATTGAAAGCTGGAATTTTGAGAAATGTAATCATTCCAGTGATTGAGCTCTCGGCGAATGGTGTACCGCTGGCTTATGGCGACCCGCTGCATCTGTTGATCTCGCAGCTTACTTCCAATTCTGTCAATCGTCTGGTCGATGTTCAAGCTACCTGCTGCTATCTCCTCCCATGGAATGCCAAATAAGTCATCCAGCATTCTCCAGTCATCATACAGAAATTGCCTTCTTCGAAAAATCGACAAAAAAGGCATAGACTTTCTGCCTTTTAACTGCTAGGTGCATTTTAATAATGGCCATCAAACTGAAGATATTGTCCACTGTTGAGTAGTTCTGTCTGAAACCCGCCTGGAACTCGTTCAGGATGTTGTGATGATGGATCCTTTTATATTATATTTTTTCCTTTTATATTTACCTTGAAATGCAAAATTTCCAAAAACCTTGTACATACGTCGACGCGCAATTAAAAAAGGAACATACCTGTCAAATTTCATGAAAATTTATTACCGCATTTCGCCGTAAATGCGCAACATATAAACATTCAAACATTTAAACATTAAGAGAAATGCCAAACCGTCGACTTTAATCTTAGACCTCACTTCTCTCGGTCAATAATAAACTTTGAGTTACTCAAATTATCCGCTTGGATCGCTACTGCATTCAGCTAATATCAGATGGTTTTAGATGGGGTGTTCACAATCCAGAGTTATCAAATAACTTTATCAAATCTGATCATATAATAGTGGAGTAGCATCTATAATAATAGTGATGTAGTTTCCTATATTTCTGGTGAACATCCCCATCAAATCTATTTCAATTCGTTACGGTAAGGGGTTGGGATGTTGTGAGTCACGAAAATGTAGAAACATCTGAAGATTTGCCGCCAAACATAAAAGGTTGGAAACCACTGGAATAGATAGATTTTTTCATCGGATGGATATTCTACCTGAATATCGAGTTTAATCAATACAACATCAAATTGAACGTAGAAAACATCGAATTGGATTCTAAACTATACTCTCATGAAAAATCACATATTCAATTTGTAATATGTATTATTTTCTCCAAATTTCAATAGTCGCTGCCAACGAATAATGTTCGTTTGATTAAAAATCCAATTCATTGTCTCTAAATTTATTCATTTTAGAACTTATTTGTAGGAACATATTATATGTACAAATTCAGAAGTGAAACATCTTAGAGTTACGGCTTAATCCTTTTGTTCCTTTGTATATTCATAATTTTTCGTGAATTACTAAAAAATGGATTATTCAATAATTCCTCTTTTCCAATTGAAAAATCTACTATGTATTATATAATGTAGATATTCTTATATGAATATGAAATTCATGTATATAGAATAAGACCACTCTTATTCCAATCATCTTGTACGTCTAGTCACTTTTCTTACTGAAAAAAGCTAAAAGAATAACAGCTAAAAGTTATATAATTTAAATTCTGAATAAAATTGAATTGAAAAATTAATTTCATTTTTAAGGCGCACATACTAATTATCACCTCAACTCATTTACTTGAATGAATTTTATAATTACAGTTTATAATAATATACTATGTTACTAAAAGTGTTTATGTTTCTTTTCCAGATCAGCTACCTTGTCCGGCGGAATTGAAATCTATGGCAGATCAGGTTTAGATTTTCTGTCAACAACTGAGACCGATTCAGATTCAGTGCAATTGGAAGAAGAGATGTCTGGCAACTGGCAGTTATTCAACAGAGTCCGAAGTCATGACATCCGTCTTCTACAAACTTTAAATATCGGCACTATTGTTGACTTTATGGTGGAAAAGAAAAAGGTCAAATATGGCATCAAGTAAGTTCAGTTGCTTTCACTTTATTGATTCAAATAGCACAAACAAATTTTCCGTTTTTTTAAAATAAGCCATTTCTGCAAGTTTGAATTTTTTCTAATTAAATTCGTATTTCCTTTAAATAAATGCAGTCTTTGGTGATTTATCTTACAAATACAATAAAATGGACTCAACTATTAGTGCTATATCACACTATAACACTATATCACACTATAACACTATATCACACTATAACACTATATCACACTTCTTATCATTTAAAAAATTTAGATCAAATGCGTGGTCACGCTGATAAGCAATCGATAAGATAAGATGCACCAGCTTCTCCCGTTGTAAGGGTGACCATCAGTTTAAAAACTGTTACCTAATGATTCGGAACCCACCTAAAGCTGTGGGTCCACTCATCTCTTATCATCATCATCATCATAATATTATGAGTTTCATTACCCACGCAGAAGCCTGTGGGCATCATGCACAAAAAAATAGTTTGGCATTAATGATTTCGAACTTTATTTATTATAATTATATCACTCAAAACTCCTCCAACGTCGAAGCAATCACCAATTCATGAATTGCACTTCCAAATTGTGGAATTCCAATATGATTTTTGAAATTTATGTTGAATATATGCAGGTCAGATGTATGTATCACCGTGTCAAAATTTTCTATTTTATCACTTTTCAAATTTAAAGTCTACTGTCATCATGTCATCGTTCAATCAAAGATCTGAAAATTAAAAGTAGTGTGTGAAGAAATCACGGAGCGCCTTACAGTAATTATGATGATACCTCTGATATGATATTTTTGACATTTTAGGGAGATTGGCGGATGCCATGTTTCATTTTGTGTACATTAAATTTCCTGATATACAATTTTGAAATTTCGTCACTTGCTAATAATTTTCTGGCTTTGATAAAATTTGTGTGTGATTAAAATAACCAAATTACAATATTTCGAAATTCATGCATTTTTCCGACTATTTCCTTGATATTGATTGAAATATCAATCACAGAATGAACACTATTGCTATGAACACTATGAAAAGAGGAAACTCCACATTGGAAATTGTGATTTCGAATTCGTCTATTCAAGATATTTCTCCGATCGATTATAAGAGTCAACTTCAAGAAAAAGCATTTCATTCCCCATATGCGTGTATTTACCTTCATTGTGACATTGATATCTCAGAAACTGCAGAATAATAAATATGTATCTCCTCCAATGAATTGTTTTGCTGTTCTCATAATATCTTGAATTAATCTACATAACTAAAAAAAAGATTGTTCACAGAAGAAGCTTCTTCTGTAATAATCTTAAAATTAGAATAAATTGAATTGAATAGTCATTACGTTCTTATCATTCAGAAATATTTCTTACTGAGATTAAACATACATATTATTTGAGATTGATCTGAATTTAAATTGCTAATGATTCAAGATTCATATTATAATGTGGTAAAAACTTTTTCCACAGTGTGTCTTCATCAGAGAAAGTAGACAAGGAGAATCGATATGCTGACTTCAAGATTGTCTCTTTGCCATATCCTGGCTGTGAATTTTTCAAGAACTATCGGGACAATGATTACATCGCAAATGGCTTGGTTTTTGACTGGGAGCAGGCATATGCTGATGCAGTTCTAGAGGTGCCTGATGAACCAATCGCCAAACAACTCAAGATTAACTGGGATGATTACAAGGTGAACCCTCAAAAAGCTAGGTTATCAGCATCCGACATAATCAGATAATAATTCATAATAGGATAATCGTATAATCGTTCTTATACTTGTTGATGACCTTACAAAATTATCTTATGCAGTCTTATATCAATATCAGTCGTCATTTAACAAATCTGTTCTTACATCTAAAATAATTACTGCATGTTGGTAATCAATTGAAACCCCACAAGCTCCTACATTACTCTTTGTAATTGTTCCGCTTTGACCGTGAGTATTGTAATAAAATTTATTCAACTCTTTGCCAAATAACAATTGAACTAATAAACATTTCAACTTGTATTTATACAGAAATTGTAGATCTCATTTCATTTTCTACATTAAATTATTGTAAAAGATAAATAATATTCGTTTCTACTATATTTTCTATTAGAAATAATAGATTGAAGTTCAAAGAGTTACTTGGTATTCTTGTTGAGGAGACATGAATGATCAGTCAGAAAAATGTATTTATCTATTCATTCGTTTATTGACAAATTATTATACAGTATTATACTTTACATTACATTATACTTAGTTTGAGATGTTAATTAAAACAGTAACATTTGAATTACGCCCAAAACTGTTGCAATCTCTAAAGCTACATGATCTAAACCTAAAAGAACCTATAAAAGAACAATTTCTAATTTTCTAATCAATAAACATTCAAAAACATGTAATTACATCCAGTTAGTAAGATAGCAATACTACCAGATGGTCGTAGTGAATTATCGATCTCTCAATAAGTATTAATTTGTGAATATTTCACTCTTCAGTGAGCCCCATTCAAGGTAATCACACTGAATCCACAGCAAATGCTTTGAATCTTTGTGCATAACTTCATAGCAACAGTTTATTATCAAAAATTTAAGAGTTATCAAGACATTTTTAAGGATAAAAATTATCGCTATTCATTTTGTGCATTGAATTAATCTGTATTAATTTACTCTAATTTTATTTTGTAGTTTTTTATTAATATTAATTTTTCGCCTCTAAATATAAGTTGTAACTTATTTATTTTTCTTGTATATGAACATTTCTATTGTTCTAGTTTCCACCTCTTGTGCTTTAGCTGTTAATTTCTAGTGTTAATAGAAGAATCGTTATACCAGGTTTAGACACATATCATTGCAAACTTTGTAATTGTTGAATTTTTTGGAGGAATTGAAATAGATTGAATGTACAGATTAGATTAGATGTCTTGAACAATATATGCTAGCGTAGGTTTATACACTAAATCATAATAAATTAACAATATACAATGGTACGGCGAGTCAATTATATTATCTGCAAGATATGTGAGTTTTTGAGTTTGATGCACTGTTATGGATTGATTGAGGATGCTTTATTTATTTGCATTTATACCTGTGCAAGTTTCAAGCTGCTAGACTAGTTCTATTATCACTGTCTTGCTGTTAATCACGGCCGTTTCGCTTTCGATTTGCACGAAAACACTGTATTTACTGTATTATTGAGTTGTGATTTTGGTTGATTTTCTGTCAATTGTTATTAACTGTTATTAACAGTCATCTCCTTGAATCCTGTTATTGGATTAATTTTTATAGTTTCTATTGTGTTCTTTTTATTTGATATTTTCAATCTCCAACTCCATTTTCAATTTGCAGCACTTCTAACTTTTTTATAGTTTTTATTGTTCTCTTATTATTTAATATTTTTAATCTTCAACCCCATTTTCAATTTTCCATTGTGAATGCGGCGCTCCGAGTAGCGAGCGCTTGTTAATGTTGGCTACCGCTGGCCTTGATTGGACATGTAGTGTGGATGGCAAGACCAACGCAGCCAAGCTTACCAGGATGAGCTAACTTACCAGGCTGGACCAGCTTTCTGGGCCAAGTGTAGACTAGGCATAAGATAGGTAGTTGGTACAATGCTATATGGTAGAATACAATTTGAAATAGGATTGTGTTTTAGATGTGGGACCTGAAGGAGATGACTGAGAACTACGTGCGACTGCTGGTCCGCTACATGAGTGAAGGCAGCACTGGGATGCTGGTGCACTGCATCAGTGGCTGGGACCGCACTCCACTGTTCATCTCGCTTCTGCGTCTGTCGCTGTGGGCCGATGGCGTCACCCATCGCTCCCTCTCCACCCGGCAGATCCTCTACCTCACGCTCGCCTACGATTGGATGCTCTTCGGACACGACCTCGTCGACCGCCTCAGCAAGGGAGAGGAAATCCTCTTCTTCTGCTTCTACATGTTGAAAGCCATTTCCGGCGACGAGTTCAGTGTAAATAGGTGAGCAAACAGTAATTGCTCTCCATTATAGTGAGATTCACGTTCAACTGTAGCATTCATGTTATTTATAAGGAATGCTGACAGTAAGTGATTGAATCTCGTTATAGTTATCAAGATAGCTGCTGTTTCAATGGATTAGTTATTTATCACAAGCTATAATCAGCGGTCTCGCTGAGCTCAAACAGGAGAAAACAGGTTCTAAAGTGATATTCACGTTATAAAGTGAGCACCTGATTAACTTTGATATTGCTTTCCTTGACTGTCATTAGACAAAGCATGTAGTTATATCCTTTCCTACCACCGCAGTGTTGCCAATTAGTTTATTGGCAATGAATAAATCTCAATTATGACAATGTACAGAGTGAGCATAAATTATTGAACACATTTTATAGGTGAATAAAAAATAACAAATAGTAGTAGCGCGCCTATTTTTGTGGCAAACTTTGGTGTAGCTTCTATAATTTGTGATGATTTTCATAGAAGCACAGTCGACTCAATGGTGGGAGTGACACAGTAGGCTCAATGGTGGGGGGACACAGTAGGCTCAATGGTGGGGGTGACACAGTAGGCTCAATGGTGGGGGTGACACAGTAGGCTCAATGGTGGGGGTGACACAGTAGGCTCAATGGTGGGTGTGACACTGTAGGCTCAATGATGAGGGTGACAGTCGGCTCAATAGTGGGGGTGACAAAGAGCGTCAGGAGAAAGCTATGTGCGTTCTGTGGTTTCACGAAAGCAGATAATCGGTTATTACCGTTCAAAGACATTTTCGTTCAAATTTGTTCAATAATTCATGCTCACTCTGTATGATTGAATCATGAATCAGCCGAATAAAATATATTTGAGATAGCATTGATCATTTTTCAATATAGTATCAGATCAGTTAAGAATATAGTATTTTCTCTCAACCTTTCTCTGCTTTCAACTCGGGCTGACCAGTTGCTGGTATGGCTTGTAGAAAATTAGCTTTTGGTGATAGTAGTTGTTTACAACAGATGATCAGCATTGTCGATACGCCAACCCATACAGCCATTAGCCGTTTTCACACCGATATCTCGCCGACACGACAGAACAGGACACAATTTACTCTGATTACAGAACCATTATTTTACATACCAGTTCACAGTGCTTTCTTCCACACTGAATAATCTACTATTGTTATCAATATTTTCTATTCTCTGAGTACTTTAAAGCTCAAAGCACACAGGAGGCGCGCCGTGTCGTCATTCTCAAATTATCATTACCATTGACGGAGGCGAGCGTGCTTCCGGTGTGCTCATTCTAACTTACTTAGATGTTTCTTGTTATTTTTTTTTGTATGGAAATATAGGTCCAAGTACAATCAAGAGTGAATTTCCCATTTTTCGACCGAATTTGCCTGGGCGAGCCGAGAAGAATAAGATGAAGTAAGAGAAGATCCAATCATTGAGTCACCTTAATGAGTGTCTGAAATTTTGATCCTTGAGGTGAATGTGTGCCTCTCCACTAGGAAATAGTGGAAATAAGTTCATCTAACGGCTGAGTCTGATAGAACATTATCTCATAAGCCTATATTATTGTGCAAAATCTCAAAATGTGAGGACAATGAAGTTAATATGGGTGGTTAAAGCTAAAAATCGGTCGTTTTTCGAAATTCCAGGAACATTGTTATCAGGTGTACCTGGAAATCTATATGAGATAGAACGGTCCACCTGGTCTCTGGTTGTGGATCAGGAATTTATGCCCCAGAGGGATTTTGAATCATTAATTTTAATAGTTGAAATCGGCAGATATAGTCGATTGAAAGCTGAAACTATTAGGCTGAGCGTACACCGGTTAGTCAAGACAATACTAGTCACGTTTAGTCACAATACTTCACATAGTTGCTTATGAAGACATGTCTAATTGCAATGACTAATCAGTGTGAGCTGCGTCATAAGCAACAATGTGAAGTATTGTGACTGAACTTGTCTGATCATGTCTTGTCTTGACTAACTTGTGTGCGCCCAGCCTTGGGCTGGTCACACACCGATTAGTCAAGACAAGACTAGTCACGTTTAGTCACAATACTTCAAATAGTTTCTTATGGAGTCATGTCTATTTCAATGACTAATCAGTATGTGTTGCGTCATAAGCAGCGATGTGAAGTATTGTGACTAAACGTGACTAGTCTTGTCTTGACTATTCGGTGTGTGACCAGCCTTATTGTTTATGTAAATAGGTTGAAAAAGTGTACTAAGTAGTTTTTTCTATATTAATTATTGAACACTTCAAGTAGGTCTATTAAAATTCTTTATTAGTAAATATGTTGTCTAGAAAAAATTGCTTATCATGATTTAATAATACATTTTTATAATATTTATATTGACTATTATGGTAGTTCTTAATACTTGAAACATAACCTGGCAATTTGGAAACGATGATGCGGAGTTGGAAAATGATCTGCTTATCTAATCTAATAACAGACAAGGATAGCAAACTATATTTGAACTTGAATCTCACTATAGAGATTGTTGTGCTACTACACCAGATCAGCGTTACTTCAAATATCGTTCGATTGGCAATGAACGAGATCAGGAAATGTTGAACAAGCTATTTTTTTAATGTACTCCTTGGTTATAAAAACAAAATTGGACTTCCAAATTCATTTTAATATTCTCTCACTTATTGAAAACACTAATTCTTTTCCTCCTGCATTTGCTTCTCCAATAACTGATAGAACTAATCAATATAATACTTATATAAGTAATTATTGATATTCCATAACAAGCTTAACCTACTGCTTCTTTATTTCATATCTCGTTCCATTCATTAACGGTTGCCACAAATATGAATTTCAGTCATTATTGTCTATTGTCAAAATTTATCATGTCTTATCTATTTTCAGATTGTTTTCACATAAGCTCTTGTTCTAGACGCCTTGTAAATGGGGCCATAAGAATGTGTCATTTGTTATAGTTTAAGAACTTGATGATGAATAAAAATTTCATTTATTGATAAAATCATTAACCAGGTTACTAATAATGAAACTACTTAAAAATGAGAGAAAGTATCACTAAATCAATCTGTTTTAAATATGATTAAACTTTGTTTGGATCCCTACATTTTTGAAAGCACGTATTTTGGAAATTTATGTCAATATATACTTTTTCCAGTCTTGACTGTTTCATATTTTTATTTGTTTCTAATTTTCTCCAGTAATGCTCTATATGTTAGGCAGTATTCTCTGTTGAACTTGATCAGATCCTGAACTTGGAATTTTTCGTTTTATCCTAGAATTACATTCTGCCTGTGCTCTGATAATTCTTTCAGAAAATTATTGAAATTCTTTCATCTTTGTCAAGTTATTTAATTTCTAACAATTCAATTTCTGATCGGGCTCTCTTCACTTCGGCGTCTTCTTGCCATTTCGTCTTCTTATTTATTTTTAGTATCTGGTTGGACGTCAATAGTATTCATGAATTTAATTGATGCATTGATATTCTAAATACTTTCTTCTGATCGGAAATTCTCCTTCTTTGTATGGAAACATTTATCATGCTGAATTCATGTAGAAGATGAATGTTTTATGATAGGAAGGAGAAAAACATGTGCAAACAGCCGCAGCCAGTTATCAGAACGGACTCAGAGTCGCATTTGGAGGGTGTTTTGTTCGAGGCTGGCTCGCAGGGTTCGCTCAATTCGTCATGGAGCTCACTCAGCAGCAAAAGCCAAGAAGCTGCTAACTTCTATTGTACTGATGATACTAATGGGTATGTCATTGACATTTCACTGCAGTCCAGTAATTTATTGAGATTTTCTCGCTGTGTGAAAACCCAGAGTACAAGATAGTTTTTTTTAACATTATTAATTTCTATACAAATCATGGTTCGAAACTTTCAACTAAGACTAATTTGAGCCAGTTTTGGAGAAATAAGAATGGAGGGAAAGGATTAGTGTTGACGATTTTTAGATAAATAGAAGTATGCATTCAATCTTAATAGACTGTAAAATAGTACATGTACATTTTCTTCCCCAAATTGCTGGGAATCTAGAAACAACATAATTTCATATCATTTAGTTGAGTTTGATTTCTTATATGATCGTTGAAGAACTTATTGATTTGATTACCTCATAGATAACAAGAGTATCCAATGAGATAATGATGACAATATTCCATTATTGATCAAAAGTATCCATAATATGATGAAATAGTATCAGCATTCAAATCATCTACATTCCCACAAATAAACAAGAAATCTTTTATAATCTCAATTACTATAATAGAGCTTCTGTAGTGAGGTCCACGTTATAATGGCAGTGTTTGATTAGCAATGGTATTGCTATCCTTGTCTTTCATTCAACAAAGCGGATAGCGCTATCTCTTTCTCGCTTTGTTCTGTTGCCAGATCGTCTTTTAACAATGTAGAATTAATAATTAATTAAAAAAATATTTCACCTTAATTATGTGAATTCATTATGAAATTATTAAAAAATATAATTTATTGCTTAATAAAATATAATTTATTATTTTAAACGAGAATGAATAGTTAATATTACATCAATGAACCTGTATCTGCAACCGTCTATAAAGGCATTGACAAGATAGAGGTTCGGCAACGTTTTTCTCCTATCTTTCTTCACTGCCATTATAACGTGGACCTCACTATATTACAAAAATCAGCTTCTATCACCACAGGTTGAAAGTATTTATCAACATTGTGTTTTTTCTTTTATTGTCCCACTTAAAACACTTTAAAATAGTTATTTATGCAAATAGTGCGCAAAGTGACAGTTTGCTGCACTGAATGAAACGGAATAGCTTCTTGAGTGCAGCAGAGGAACTTTGCGCACATATTTCACATAACATTTTTCCTACAGTTACCATTGAATATGAAAAGTGGGTAATTATGGGTAAAATGATGGCTGAAATCCATCAAATGTTCGTGTGTGTGATGCTGTTATTAATAACAACCTTAATTCATTTAAAAATTGATAATCCAATTGAAGTTGAAAATTCTCAGCCAAAGTTCTCATTTTTATTCATTCAAAAATCAGAAAAAATACAGATAGAACAAAAAATTCACATTCAAAATACACGCCAAGAGTTCATTGGGATAGCTTTTATTTATATGGATATCGAACGGTAATCATTTAACCTCAAAATTCGAATTTTATAATGTGTATTTGCTACTTTTCTCATTGCTTGCAGTTTAAATAATAATTATCAATAGAAAAGAACTATTATTTATTATTAAATGATGAGAATTCGTAAACGATGATTATTTAATTATGATTTAGATGAATATTATTCTTGTTTTGGATTTCTAGATTGGGATTTTATCATAAATGTAGGGTAGCCATTGAAATGATTCTTATCTAAATGTAACCACAGTCATTGTTACCAACTTAATTTTTGTTTTCGTGCACTAATCCTCAATATAACCCAACTATTTTATGTTGCCATGTTGCAAATCTGGAGTGCAGAAAAAAAAAATTCCCGCACTAGAGCGGAAAAGTGATTCTTTGCGTTCTGTAATCAGTGCAGGAATGGCCACTTTTCAAGGTAACTGTAGGAAAAATTATTTCCTAGTGCTTACTGTATTCAATGATATTCATTTATTGATCAACGTTAGTTGGATTAATTTATTGCTCCTCCATCTACTATCTCAAGTTGCATTTTACCCCCTCAAACAGGTGTATTCAACATGAGGTGGACAACTTCACGATAAGAATGTAAGATTTTTCATTGTATTCTAATTTCACGTAAAAGACTCACCTTTATTTGCGATGACTGTTCTCTTGGATAAAAAAGTCCAGCTTTAATCTCTATTGTCAGAATTGATTGATTGCAAAGCATTGATTTTTTTAATACAAACAGTATGAAGTGCATCTCGCTATAGATACTCTAAGGGCCGGTTTCCGAGCTCGGGGTTTAGCTAAGTTCTGGACTTTAAACAGCTGGTGTCAGAAAAATGGCTTTCCAAAACAGGTCGTAGTCGTAGTACACGTTTAAATTGAATTTCAAAAAACTAGAAAATTGAACACAAAATAAAATAAAAATAAAGAGAAAATAGTGTAAAGTTTCAGCTATTTTGAATTATTTAGGAATGTTTAATTTCGTCAAGGAAAAACGTTTCTAATTAAGACTACGACCACGCCCCGTTTCGGAAAGCTAATTTTCTGACTGCAGCTGTTTAAAGTGTGGAACTTAGCCAAATCCCGAGCTCGGAAACCGGCCCTTAATATGTTTTATGTTGATAAGTTAGTTCCTAGAAGCACAATCATGAATCTTTTATTTTTATGTTTTATTTATTAGGAATATAGTACATGAAAATATTACAACTCTTGGGGCCGTTTGCACTGTCAAAACTTGAACGGAATTCAATCAGTTGGTTGCTTAAACTCGAAATAAACCGCATTATAACGAACAAGACCTGATATGGATTTGATCCGGTTTAAAATGAAATTTAGTTTGAACTGTCACTGTGCAAACGGCACTAAGAGGTTTTACAGCTCAAAGCCAAATAATCAAATCTCATTTGCCTCGAAAGTATGATATTTGTTAGCCTGTGTTGCAGTCTGTAGAAACTGTAGACTTGAACTATAAACTTGCATAGCCTTTGAGCCTGTGTAGTTGAGTGAGTTTGGCTTGTTTGTGACAGCAACGCCGTCCACGTGGTAGCAAGCCAGTCGTCCAGTGAGCAGCAGAGACCAGTCGCCGACGACGAGGCCGACAACGGCAACAACCATTGCAACCATTCCAAAGCCCACACTAGTCCTGTGGCCGTGCCTTCTAGGTCCATGGTTAGACATCGTAATGAATCCACCGGATCCCTCAATGTCGGAAGGTATGTTACCATAAGAGTCTTATTGACAGGGAATTTATAGAGTTGGCACGTTGTATGCGGCACGTACACACTGAGCTTTGTTTTCTCTATTGTTTAATTGAAGTAAATATGAAATACAGTTGAAATAAAACAAAAATATCTAGTACAGTACCCTTTTTCATTATTCCATGATTAAATGCCTTTAAAAATTTCGAAATGCCATCACAATATTCCATTTCGAACTCTTCTTCTCTGCAGTACATATTCCTGCCATTTCCAGAACGCATTAAAACAAATGCCAATACGTCACAATAATGACCACATGGCCCTCTACAGAAGAATCGCGATTAGCTGATATCGGGATTGTATTAATTTACCAATGCTTTTCATTGTTCAGTTGGTAGAAATGTTCATCAAGCTGGCACGTAAAAACAAACAAGTTTATTTCTACATGCTGCTGGTAATCTCATGCCAATGTAGCGGCAAGTACCTCCCATTTTGAGGGGCTTATTGATAGGGAATGTAAAGCTGGCACGTAACATGTGGCATGTACCTTCAAACTGAGGGCCGGTTACACAAAAGCCCGTTAAATTTTAACCGTGATTAATAAAAGCATAAAAGCATAGTTTATAATATTTATTTATTAATACACAGAACACAATTCTTTCAATTGATTGGGGAAGGACCAACAGGCACAGCCCAAAACTGTTTCTTCCCCGAAGTTTGATGTACACACTATAAATACGGTAGTCAAAAAAGTAGGTTATGTTCCATACACTTTTGAATTACAATTTTCAGTCCAGAAAACTTTGAATTTAGATTTTTCACAAACCAAATTTAATAACAAAATAACATTCACTAATCACTTGAAACTGTAAAATAATGATTAGCTTTGAAAATGTTGATATAGGTACTCTAATTTAAAATAAAAAATAATGGATCTTGAATAAAATCATACCGCTTGTCATGTCAACAAATCAGATAAGGTTGATCAAGTCTGTTCATCTATTCAATTGCCAGATAATACCAACGATCTATATATACTTACTGGATAGCGAACTGCATGCTGAAAGAACCGGTCCGGCTGGGCTGAGCTCTCTCCCCACCACAAAGAGGCAAGAAAGGCACAGCGCTGGAAGGCTACCCTTGCTTTTCTATTGCACTATCAAACCCTTCTTGACAAAAATTCGCTTTATATTCTCAATAATCTTACTTATTGATAAAAAGGAAACTTTGTAGACACACAAAGCATGTAAAAACAGAATATGTAATATTCTGAATTAATATATTTATTTATTAAGCAATAATTAAACACATCATATCATATTTTGTGTTTGCAGTACATATATCTAGCATGTAATCTACAATTCAATTTAAATAATGAAATTATTAATGAAATAAATAATATAATCATACTGGTCAATGAAATTTTAATAATTTCACAATTAATATAAAGTTTATTCTATCTAGTTCAATGTACCTGATCAGTTTTAAGTTATTAGTGAGTGTTATTTTGTAATTCAATTTGGTTTGTGAACAATCTAAATTAGAATTTTTCTGTTTTCAAATTTTTGGACTGAAAATTGGACCTGAATTCAAGTGTGTGGAACATAACCTACTTTTTGGACTATTTATAGTGTATAAATAAAAATTTTAGAAGAAATTTTTGGGCTGTTCCTGTTAGTCCTTCCCCAATCATTTAAAATAATTGTGTTCTGTTTGTCAATAAATAAATAACTAGCGAACCTCGGTACCCCGATATTATTGTTATATAAGAGCAATTAAATGCTATAAAAGTGTTATAGAAGTCTACGGTATCAAACTTAGACTGATTTAGGGCCGGTTTCCGAGCTCGGGATTTAGTTAAGTTCTAGACTTTAACTGGCTTTAAACTCTGGAGTCAGAAAATTGGCTTTCCGAGTCAGAGCGTTAACGTAGTTGAGGACTTAAATAGACTCTGGAGTTTAGAGATCATTGTTAAACCCTGGAGTTAATAATTTCGCTTTCTGAGTGAAGGGCTTATAAGTCCAGGACTTGAATTAGATTCTCGCCTCTTTCCAAGTCCAGAACTTATAGATCCCGAGCTCGGAAACCGGCCCTAAGTGTGGCTAGGAGGCAGTTAATTTATATGTGCAGCAAGTTCATAAATGTATTCCTATATAATCTGGAAAATAAAATTAGTAATTATTAAACAATCTATGACTGGATAATGGACAATTATTTCTTTTCAATAGCCAAAATAAACTATTTACAGAATATACTCGGTGTAGAAAAAATAATAGTAGAATAGGAAGAATGAATAGTAATAATAATATGAAATGTAGTAATATTGAATGAATAGTTAGAATAATGGTATTTCAATCTACATAAAAGAATAAATATATTCAACTTACTGATAAAATGAGATATCACTTCCTTTCTTAAATCTGTTGGTGCAATTATATGCAGAACATGTAGCAACCATCCTGTAAGGTGCTCGACCTTTGAAGCTTTATTGAAAGTTATTAATAGTTCATAGGCCTCTGGCTGGCAGTAGGCTACTCATGTGCCTCTTTGTGGAGGGGATGACTGAAAAGACGCCGGACCGTTTCTCGGCTGGCAAAGCCTACTCTGTTCGCTATCCAGTTAGTATAATTATATAGAGCGTTGGATAATACTAATCATGAGAGCAGCTTCTCTTTGGCTCAGATACAGAGTAACGACCAGCAACGGTCACAGTTATCACATAGTTATTCAAAAGTATTCTTTGAGTATCGACCTGCTGACAAGATTCAACTCGCGCATCATAAAATGGATATGTTTAGTTCTAGGAAATAAACCACATGTTTATGTTTTGTTCTAAAGATGGCGAATAAATCTAAAGTATTAAATGTGAAAGGGTTAGGGGTTAGGTTTTATGTAGGTTATATTTAATAATGTTTCATAAGGGTAGATTAGGTTTTTTCTTTGAAATTGCAATATGCTGGAACGGATTAGGGGTTAGGGGACCAAGAGTTATGTGTATTAATGTTTTAAATGTGAGAGGGCAGGTTAGGGGTTAGGTTTTTGATTTGAAAATGCAATATGCTGGAAGGGATTAGCGGTTTCTACCAAGAGTTATGTTTATTAATGTTTTAAATGTGGAAGGGTAGGTTAGGGGGTTAGGCTTTTGCTTTGAAATGGGAATATGCTGATTTAATTATAGTGTTTTTTTTTAGCATCACTTAAATTCAACAACCATTATATTTTATGAATTATATTATTCAAAAGTACTCTTTCTTTTATTGAATAAAATAATAATATATTGATTATGATATGGAATTCAATGATAAATCACCATTGGATAATAATAATATTATCATCAAAATAGAATGACGATTGGCTCCAGTCTCAGTGCTCGGTAACCATCATCACAAAGAACGTTACATTCAAAGAACTGACTGAATGGAACAGGGAAAAACCGTTACTAGCGCATGCGCAATATGGTGCTGACTGAGACGAGAGTTATTTGTCTCATGAGATCCGCTGATTGCAAAAGTTCAACAGCTGAACATAATTCTGTCTCTCTCCCATACAGGCACTCGCATCTTCTGTTATCAACAGACGAAATTATCATGTTTTTTTCAAGGATGAATATTTATCATCATTTTCATGTTCTTCAGCGAGTTTTCCCAGGAATGAGACCTAGTGCAATCAAATTTTTATATCATAAACCTACTATGTTCCAAATTTCGTGAAAATCGTTAGAGCCAGATCCGTTGGACAAATATATAACCAAATATATAAATATATACAGAAATTGCTCGATTAATGTAATGGGATGGGTATTTAATGCTACAATATCGGGGCACCAAGGGCTCGCTATTTTTATTTATTGATAAACAGAACACAATTCTTTGAAATGATTGTGTTTATATTTTACAGCTGGCTTTACATCAGCTTATGAATTTCGGGGATGAGATATTTTGATTTTCCACAGACCAAGTGCATCTTACCACTACCTCCGTAAACAAAGCCGTAGTGCATTCGTGTGACGTCAGCACAGGAAGGGCTCCTACACCAATAAAAATTCGTTAATTTCAGATGATCTATATCAGCTAGTGTTTTTATTGGAAGAGAAGCCCTACCAGTGCTGACGTCACACGAATGCACTACGGCTTTGTTAACGGAGGTAGTGATCTTACTCACTTTTTTATTATCCACAGACGATAAAAGTCTCAGCTATTTTTCCAAGGATGAATTATCATTTTAATGTCGTTCAGCAAGTTTTCCCAGGGATGAGACCTAGTGCAATCGAAGTTTTATATCATAAACCTACTATGCTCCAAATCTCGTGAAAATGGTTAGAGCCGTTTTCGAGATCTGTTGGGCATAAATAACCATAAATAAAATATAACATATTGGGGCACCGAGCTCTGCTCTGGAGTACAAAAACATATAAAATGCATCTCTTTTCTGTATAGGGCTACTTGTAATATAAATATAAAGAAAATAAAAATCTTAGTACCCTTTTTGAATTATTTTAAACAACATGTTTCAACATTGATGCCATTTTCAAGTGATATGAAGTAAGTAAATAAATACTGCTGGAAGATTCTTATTTTTGATCATATGTTAGTGTATTCATATTTCATGAACTAGGACTGTAAATTTTGGATTTGAATTTGCATTATTCCATAAAAAAATGGGGTTATTGGTGTCTAATTGGATTCCGTTTTCTACTTTTATTACCATAATTTAGTATTTTCATGTTGGAATTTATATCTGTAAAATTATGGCTTGAATCTATAAAGTGCTCAGCAAATGCCGACTTTTGTGTATAATTTTTAGATTTTAGTGCTTGGATATGTTCTCAAAACCTGATATGGAAATTTCTACCCATTTGTCCGATATAGAATTCGTCCCAATCACTACATTTTTGAGTTCATAGATTCCATATTTTTTAAACTTATCTCGCTGTACATTTAAATTTGATTTCTTTTTTATCAGTTCAAATGTATTATTTTTTGTCCTATAACCTAGAATTAATTTATCTTTTGTAAAGGTCTTTCTTATAGCTCTATATTGTGTTATATGGAACACAAATATATTCTTTTTTTCCTACATTTCCTTGATTATTTTGAGTTCTATTCTGTATTACTTTTTCTTTTTGTTTGTAAATCATTCTATCAATAGTTTTGGTATTATGTCCGTTTGTTACTGCCATATATTTTATTATTTTCTTTTCTTTTCTGTAATTATCTTTTGACATGGGAATATTTATTAGCCTGTATATCAATGAATTGGAATTTGAAATTTTTTGTTGCCATGGATGATTTGAATCTTTAGGAATTATACAATCTGTATGTGTAGGTTTTCTATAAATGCTAAAAACATGTTTGTTATCTTTCATACTAATCGTTAAATCAAGAGAATTTATTTCATGTTCTTGAGCTTTCATCGTAAATTTTACAGAAGTTGATATTGAATTTAAATATAATTCAAAATCTAATTTAAATAATTTAAGTGTTTTATCTTCATTATTATACATACATAAATTATATCATCAACATATCTGTGCCAATAAATAATATTTTTCGTTAGAGGATTATTATCATTCATTATTTAAAATTTTTCCAAATTGTTCATGTATATGTTAGCAAGATAACTTGATAAAGGAGAGCCCATTGTCAATCCTCTTCCTTTTGTTTGTAATTTTTCTCATTGAATTTGAAATAATTTTGATCTACACATACTGTTGTCAATGCTATTAGATCTTCTATTTCATCATTATTTATATTGTTATCTATCAAATTTTGTTTCAGAATTCTAATTGTTTCATCTGTTGGAATACTAGTGTACATGTTGGTTTCATTTATTATGAAAGAAGAAATTATAATATAGTTATAGTTCATACAGAAAGGTTCTATCTAATCACAGTGGATTGAGATTATTTCCCAGAGGAATGCAAAAATTTCTCTCACAAAAGCATGTTAAATTTTAATCCAAATCAGAGAAGACCATTTCAAAAAGATAGCTTATCAGATTGTTTCTAATGGAATTAATCAGGATTAAAATTTAACCGGCTCTTGTACAACTGGCACTGATTGAATGATTACACAAAAGTTCTACAGCTGAGTCATAATTTTGTCTCAGTTCCACACACATGCACTCGTTCACTCACAGCATTTCCAGTTGTTCTTTCAAGGATGTATTTATCCTTTTAATGTCCTTCAGCAAGTTATCCCAGGGTTGAGACCTAGTGCAATCGAATTTTTATATCATAAACCTACTTTCTTCCAAATTTCGTGAGAATCGTTACAGCCGTTTTCGAGATCCGGTCACATACAGATATATAAACATATAAACAGAAATTGCTCGTTTAATAGTATAGAATAACCAAATATGAAAATATATACAGAAATTGCTCGTTCAAGGCTGTTTGGTACACTTTTTTATTATTTAAATTGGATAATATTTTTTCAATATAATTGTTAAGATCATTATAAGAGTGCGAAAAAGCGGCAACTGAAAAATTTAAGTGGTCCAATTTTAAGCTACCAATAAGCGAGTTATGGGTTGTTGATGTGCTAACTTTCCAGATTCCGTTTTCTTTCCAGATCATAAACGGTTTCGACTATATTATTAGAACTTCTCTTGAAAATTAAAAAAAATGTATCTTTCCAAACTGAAACATTTTATTCCCCATATTGTTCTTAAATAATAAGTAACATTTTTTGTAAATTCGATAACTTCTTTATTTTGACATTGATCGCGAAAAAAAGCATATTAGAACAAAGCCATGCAATGGTATACTGAATGTATTAAAAAAAAACTCCAATGGAAAATTCAAAACCGTTTATGATCTGAAAAGAAAACGGAGTTTAGCACTTCAACAACCCATAACTCGCTTATTAGACCACTTAAAAATTTCAGTTGCCACTTTTTCTCACTCTTGTAATGATCTTAAAAATTATATTGAAAAAGATTATCCAATTTAATTAAAAATAAAAAGTAGTACCGAACAGCCTTAATATAATAGGATTGGCATGTTGTGAACATTTTTTTTACTAAAGTACATGGACGTTCTCTTGAAAACTTTCGATTGCATTGTCGTTGACAATACACTAGTACAATTTTCAATTCTTTGTGGAAAAATAAATAGACGAGTTTCTTAGTTGTTATCATTGAATTTACAACAGCTTTATTACATTCTTGTGACACGAACCGTTGACAATCAATTACTCATAAGTTGAATTAATTTAGAATTTGATATAATATGTTTAGATTTATATATAATATGTATGCTAAGAACTTTGTGTGGTTCTTAAGTTTCTTCGGTTGTATAAATACAATTCTCATGTTATAAGTTGTAACTAAAATATTTATTGCTTAAATCTACCAATAATAGTTGAGTAAAGTGCTCTTGAGTAATCTTATTATTATTGTTTTTTAATGACCCATTCGCATTATGTTTGTTTGAAGCTGGCAATTCATTACCGGCTCCGGCAGCCTTAGAGGATCGTCGTCTTCCAGCTCAAATGTTACAACCCGATATAGTGACACCACATTTCATGAGTAAGCTGTTTTCTCTATTCTTGCATAGTTTTTATCAATCATATATATTTTTTTACAGATTGACACAGGGAAACAGGAAACTTTGAAATGTCAAGTCCACGATAAAATGCATAACACTAGTCTATTACCAATGAAATTGTATGTATTGATAGTACAATATTTATGTCCCTACAATCAGCATTTCCAAAAGTACCTCTTTACTCTTTAGATGACTCTCATAAATATGAGCTCTCATTCTACCTCCTTATTCATCTTTACTAGATTGATTGTACAACTGAAATTTCAAATATATAGACTGAAAATTTCCTTGTTTCCCTGGAAATAGGTTATTTGGATTTTCATTCATAAATTTTAATACTTTTTCACGTTTGAGCAATTAAATATTCCTTCCAAATCGAACTCACAACTTTTTTCACAACTCTCACCTTTAGGCACATTCGATTGTAAGAAACCTGGCAATTCCCCTCCAAATTTACCTTTTCAACTGCAATAACAGCGATGAAATTTTTGGTTATGCGCTATATCTTCGATTTTATCTTAAAAACTAGAAGAGTTCAAGTTCTTTCATAGATAAATATGTAATGCGCAATTTTTTTTTGTCATTTTTCTCTTCTTCGAATTTCCTCTACTATCTCTTATCATATTGTTATAAACAATTTGACAATTTTCCTATTAAGTTCCATTGTAATTGTAGGAGGCCCGCCTCTATAAACTATATTAATTTGAGAAAGTGAAAATGGATACATGCAAAGTATGACAATAAAATGACAATGATTTTCTCATTCTAAGATACTGATGAACTTGTTATAATTTTTCTTAATGAAATTGAATGAATTAATATTTTTAGGGATGAACCAGCTAGATTGGCTGGTGACACACCCACTGGTCCCACACCATTAGAAGATGACTGCTTCATATACAGCAATGGAACACTTGACGCTGTGCCTTTGTAAGTAGAATCAATACCATTTTCTGCCTAGGTCACACTCTTGCCGAGTCGCTAGCCAAATGGCCAATACAAGCGTCTTGCCATTCACACTGAAATGTGACTAGAAGACGAGTGCCCCATCAAGATCAGTGGCAGGGAGCGACTACCTACTTTTATCTACTTACCTTGGTAGGGAGTCACTCGCCTTTGCTCGTCTCCTGTCCACAAGAACTGAAAATAGGCCTATAACCATCCTCGATAAATGAAGAATCTTTATGCAAAATTTCAAGTTAATCAGTTCAGTAGTTCAGACGTGATGATGCGTCTATTGTCAATCGTGTCAGTTAATTGTGTAGAGTATTTCCTATCCCGTACATGAATGTATAAGCCAATTATTTTATTTATATTTTTTCAATTTAATATGACTGCAATCTATTACTATGGTTGATGAACATTTCAATTTGTAGCTTAAATTAATAGGAAGTATCACTCTAAAGGGATTCATCACTCCTTCGCAGCTTCAATTGAGCAATGGCCATGAACTGATACTTTTAGTATCACTTTTCATAAAATACACTTTCTCATTATGACTCTGCTATCACATTTATACAAGGTTCGTAGGCTAGAGTTTTCAATGAGATGTGGAGCACACTTCACACATCTTGGTTCTCTGTTGCAATATTTTTGTGTGTCCAAAACCTTGACATTTTTTACATTGGGACACTAATTTAGATGAACCAGTGACTCCATCGCCATTCGCATCCCATTTATGTTCCATTTTATATACTTCTTCAGTGCTAAAAGATAGAATATATATATAAAGTGGCACCTTGGTCTTGGTTTTAATTTATTTACAGCATTCAGTTTCTTGAACTGTGCTTTCTGATTGGCAAGTGCTATGCAGTTTTTGACCATCACGCTTATTGATTGGTCTTGTTTGTTTGTTCTCTAGTTATAATACATTGCTAATATAATAATAAATATCAATGTGAATCATTTCTAGTATAATTATTATGAATTCAGACAAAAACAGCTCAACCAATAATTGAAATATTGTGCTAGGTATCTCACTAATTTGAAAAAATATATATATTTCTCGCTAATGTGTTTTCAGACGGAGCGAGAGATTGAGAAAAGTGCGGGAGCTCTTCCTCTACTGTTTTTGCTCAACCATAGGATTAAGAACAAAGGACGGCTCTGAGAAAAGCTTAACTAGCCAAGCGTTGAATAGTATAGTTGAGCAATGTAACAAATATGTGTACAATAAATATTAGGAATGACTGATTGAATTCTATCAATTATTATTCTATCAACAATTTGACATGTATGTACAAAATATTTATAAAGACATGCAACAAATCATCGCCAGTGTATTTTTTCAATTTATCCCTCATCTTTGGCACAAGGTTTTAGCTGCAGTAGGCTAAGTTTACTATATTACCATTTTGGCCCAAATTGCTCATTGATATTTTCATAATTTACAATTTATTATTATTATTACTATTACGCCCCTTTATGAATAGATTTAGATGCAAGTTCACAGCATTATCAAAATATAGATGTGAGTATTGTTTAGGAGTAATCTGTAATGGGACACTTGGAAACCACTGTACATAGAATACATATAAATGTACTAGGTACATTGTTGGAAACTGAATGTCCAGTTCTGACTGGACTGTATCAAACATGTTTAGTTCAGTCTATTTTGGATCTGCTTTATTAAATTATGTACATACGTCATCTCCAACAAACGGCCTGGATAAATCCAGCTATATCAGGAGTTGCCTTGGATATAAATTATTCATTAAGGGTGTGCAAAGGCTAAAAATAAACTTTCTTCTCGTGATATTTTCCAAAGTTATTCGATTTGTATATCATCAAGCTATCAAAATGAAAAAGTTTTCTCAGGAAAACATTCTTTTTCCGATCATTACCTTTTGAGATATGAGCGCCTGAAGTTTGAAATTTTGGGTCAGAACATTTCAAATTCGGTAAGATATAAATCCATGAGATTTAGAAGATGGATTCTTCATGGTATTGTTGATCTACTAAAACAAAAATTTTATGAAAATATCAATTTTTGAAAAAGTTATTCAATTTACCAAAAATAACTCAACAAAAGAATGTTTTCCTGAGAAAACTTTTTCATTTTGATAGCTTAATGATATACAAAACGAAAAACTTTGAAAAATATCACGAGTAGAAAGTTTATTTTTAGCCTTTGCACACCCTTAATATAAAATTATTCAAAATATAATCATAGGTTATTCGAAAAATAAGACATATTTCTACATAGCGTGATAAAAATATTTATTCCAAATTAAACATTGCACAAATTTATCCTTAACACACAGCCACACATGGACAAATCTATTGTCTGTAAATATTTATAATCAACATTTAAAATTCAGTAACTTGTCCAATGAATCAGATTTAAATGAGTATTTGAAATGTTTTGGTATCATCGCTCATAATCAATTTCACGGCATTAAAAAGTGATTATTATAAATTTTTCAATAATAATAATCACAAGTATTGAAAATCGGGATAGGATGCAATTTGAAAGCAATATCCTATCTTATTCGAAAATAGAAAATTATCTTATACAAACAGGATATCATACAGTATGTTATAATGGCCTTATAAATATATTATAAGATGATGAGTTGCTCGTCATATCAAAAGTAGTTTTGAAAATAAAATTGTTAAGAATTTTTAGAAATCACAAATAAAACCATAGGCTACTTGAAATATTTTATGCATAGTCCAGTCAATACAGACATGAAAAAGGGGGTGTCTTTGCAATAATATTATATAATTTTATTGTAGTTCTGATTTTTTAATATATTGTTTGGATACACAAGAGAAGTCAAGAACCAATTTTTTCATGAAAAATTTCCGTGTGCTGAGACCACGTATTTTCAATGAGTAAAATTTCAACGGAAAATTAATTATGATGAATTTCAGTTTTTATTCAATAATATCTTCCGATTGTCACCATTTAAATGTTTAATTCAAAATCCTCTGGGCGTAATTCTGTGTTATACAACTTGTGACCAGGTATAGCGCTCTATCTCATATAGATTTCCAGGTACACCTGATAGCAATGCTCCTTGTATTTTGAAAAACACCTCATTTTCAGCTTCAACCATCATCACTAACTTCATTATCCTCAAATTGAGATTTCGAACAATGATATAGGTTCATGGTATATGAAAATCACCCATCATATGCACTTAATTTCAGTATGTCCTAGGGAGAGGCACCCATAAGGACACCTCAAGGATCAAAATTTAAAACACTCATAACTTTTGATCTCCTCGTTCAAGGCGGTTCAAGATCAAGTGTATTTTTTATAATAACGGGTTACCGAGATACATGCTTTGAATATAGAAAATGGCCATTTTTTGTTTATGGAAATATGTGCATAATAGAAGTACACTCAAGAATAAACTTTACATTTTTCGACCAAATCTGACTTATGATACATGATTTTGAATCGCCTCGACTAGCTGAGAATAATGAGGTTTAGTACGAGGAGATCGGATAATTGTGCAAAAAGTTATGAGTGTTTGAAATTGTGATCCTTGAGGTGTCCTTATGCATTCCTATTGCAAGCACCAATGTTTATAGTGACTGGACTAGAATGTAAAACTAGATGCTACTTATTCCTAGGTACCACAATTGATTTTACAAGTGTATAGATGGCAATAACAATAAGTCTAGTCACACACCGATTAGTCAAGACAAGACTAGTCACGTTTAGTAACAAAACTTCACATGGATGCTTATGACGCACAGCACACACTGACTAGTCATTGCAATTAGACACAACTCTATAAGCAACTATGTGAAGTATTGTGACTAGTCTAGTCTTGACTAATCGGTATGTGACCAGTCTAATAGAGAAAATTTTGAATAACGGATGTGGCAGTCCTGCAGTTCTAAAAACATTGTGATGAAGGAGCTAATTTTCAAAGAAACTGCCTTGTATTCCCAATCTCAAAGCGTCTCCCATTGAATAGGTGCCTGCTATATGTTATGCATTGGCTCTGCAACATTATTATAATTATTATTATTATGTATATAATAAAATTATTCGCAACATGTTACTAGTAAATGTTTATGAATACGAGTATATATATATATATATATATATATATATATATATATATATATATATATACATATTGTATGTATGTATGTAGTGACAATACTGGAATTTAGTAGTTACAAATAAAGTCTAAGAATGTTGGTTGATTGACAAGAAGAATACGTGCAACTGCAAGATTGTAGGTTTGGAAATGTTTCAGTTTTCTTTTCTCAGCAATTTTAAAAATGCAGGAATAACTGCCGCATCTGATATAAATGAAAAAACTACATACATTTTAACTGAAAATTATATAAAATATCATTCTAATTATAGCTAATGATATCAGCAGTTACTTAAATTCTAAGTAGCCTATTAATAATAATTTTAAAAATAAATTAAATTTTAGTATTTAAAACTTATTCTACAGGAACAGACAGATGATTCCACAACTTCTATGATTAGTTTGATATTTATTTGAAATCGGGGTCTGTAATTGGCGTTTTGTGACAGATGGACATAAGAGGATACGGTACTTCACTCGGTTTATGTTTTACAAACGTATCCGTAAACATATTAAACACAATTGCATTTTCCTTTCAAAATTCATCTTTCCGTCTCAGAAGAGAGACAATAATGATTGGATTTTAGATAATAATTTTGATTCATCGCATAAATTGTTGCATGGTTGTTAGAGATAATGCATTTTGGAACAACTAAGGGCCGTTTGCACAATATGGGAGAGTGGGCCACAGTGAAACGTCTTTATTTTTTTGAAGTTTGCCTGTCTGCCAGCTGCTGTGAGTGAACTAAAAAACTACTTTTCTACCCATAGTGCTTCACTGCAAATGGCTGACCCCAGGTAAGGAAGAGATATTTCGCATCGTTTGTTTTTAACCTATTGAAGTTATTTTTCCCAAGTCATCTCTCTACAATTTTAAATTTTATTCGCATTTATTAGAGGTAAGTGACACACATCAGTTTGAAGAACAACTCTTTCTGCATGTTTTAGACTAGTTAGCAAATTAGTAGAAAATTCTAAAAAAAGTCGAAATAGGGTTAGTTTTTCTGATCAAACAGACATGGGCCACAATGAAACATTTGATGTTGGGCCACAATAAAACTGTAGGGCCTACCATTGTGGCCCAACATCAAGTGCTGCATTGTAAACAAAATACAGCATATTATTTTTTTTTAATTTTCATAGTTTAAAGGAACTTTTCTTCAAATTGGAGCTAGAATAGTATGTTCTAACAATTTTTAAGCCATTTTTACAAATTGAAAATGCTTACTGTAATTTATATTGTAAAATTAATGACTAAATTATTCAATTTACAATTGAAACTTAACAATGATATTTTTGCCTACACTTTTCTTTTCTTTAGAAGCTAGGAGTGAGGGGAAACTGCATCATTTGCACTTCATATGTCTGGGGGTGAAGTTCAAAATCTTTAGTGCTTAAAAGTATGAGAGTATTCTACTAATTATGTTCCATATCACCACTGATTTAGTTGCTATTATTATAAAATGGTATTATAAGAATAATGATGACTATGTTTGTTCTTTTTACGGGTTACAATGTCAAGAGGAAGAAAGAGACAGAAAAGGGGTCGTTTTCTGAGAAGACAATGAGGCGTGCATTGAAGGATGTGACCGAAAAAAATTGTCTCTTTGCCAGGCATCAAGGGAGTATGAACTGAAACTTACTACTTTACAAAGGTAAGTAAAAAAGACACATGCTCAAGGGCAAGATATACGAATGGGCCCAAATTATAGAAGTCGACTAGTATTTATTAAGGAAGGAGAAAAATTCCTAGAAGAATACATGATTCAGTGTTATGGGAAGTCCACTAAAGATCTACGAGAACTTGCATATGAAATGGGAAAAATAAATAACAGAACTATGCCAGAGACATGAGAAACAAATACAGAGGCTGGAATCGATTGGATGCATGGGTTTTTAAAGAGACATCCAGGATTGGGCGTTCGACATCCTGAGGGCTGCTGTAGGGTATCATGAGCCACAGCGTTCAACCGACACAATGTTGACTGTTTCTTCCAGAATTTGAAAAATGCTCTTGATCGATCTGAGAAGTTTTGTGATGAAACTCGTATTTATAATCTAAAAAAAGCAAAAGCCTAAAAAGGTTATAGCTGAGAAAGGCATAAAAAAGTCAGCCAGTGTACAAGTGCTGAAAGGGAGGATCTTGTCACTACATGTTGCATCATAAGTGCAACTGGAAATAGTCTTCCACCAGCCATGGAGTTTCCCAGGAAAAACTTCAAGGAACACATGCTAAATGGTGCACCTCTTGGTACATTAGGATTGACGTCAGCTACAGGATGGATGAATAGTGATATATTTGTAGATGTCATGAGACATTTCATTAAGCATAGTGGTTCTTCTAAAGGTAACCCTACAATCTCAATCATGAATAACCATGAGAGTCATTTGACTATACAAACTCTTAGGGCCGTTTGCACAGTGTAAGTTTAAACTCTGTATTGAGTTTAAACTCTTGGAAAGTTTAAACCTCCAAAGCAGGAGGTTTAAACCAAATAATTTGGATTAACTTTACATCTGAAAAGATTTGATTCAAAAACATATGATTACACATTACTTTCATAGGCTATGTGATTGTTTTTTCTAGGTTATGGTAGAATATATTATTAGTTGAACGTAAAAATAGTTATGGAGGAATTAATAGAAGTTTTCAATGAGATTGACAAAGATGATTATGACTAAATTGTGATAGTGAGAAAAGTGATTAATATTAGGCAAAGAACCAATCATTTCAACTTCTGGGATGAAGAAGAATTTTCGAAACGTTTTTGCATAAGTAAATGCTATGTTGGCAGCCTGCGTGCTGTGGGTCAGGGGAGTGGGAGTCTCGTCTTGTGATGGAGTCTTGTCTGTTGTTGTCCGAGCTTTGTGAATTTTTTGAAATGTTATTAAATAGCGTGATTTATTCTAGAAAGTCTACTTATTTATAGTCATATTATCTGGTGACGAGGATCAAACACGAATGTATGATGTCAAAACCTCCATTATTTAATCCTGACGAGGAAGACTTTTCCATCTACATGGAGAGGCTTGGTCTGTATTTTGAAATTAATGAAACTCCAGAAAAGTTGTGAAAAACTTATCAATCGATTACAAGCCTCATAGTAGTGCTTTCGAGAAATGGTTATATTCAAATCACGCAGATTTATAGTGGCTTTCATTTTGATGTTAAAATCAACTCAATATGATATGTGGTCAAGTTTTTATTTGTAAAAAGTAACCGTTAAATTCCCATAAGAAAATCGTCAATTTGGTGAAAACGATAATGATGATTACTACGGTAAGTTGTTTTTTAATGGATAATGAAATTGAAAATTGCTCAATGAAGTTCAACATTTTCTTTGTGATTCCAATGTTTGAAACAAGAATATTTTATTTTTTGAAATTGTTAAAAAATAAATTTATAAATGCCTGCAAAAACTGCATTTAGCCGGCCTGCATGGTAGTTCCGGCGTTCTCCGAGGGAGGGTAGCACTAGAGAGAAGAGAGAGGAGGGATATCACCTTCCTTTTCTACTCAGAAGGGCTGGTAGCAGGATAACAAGTTTGTATTTCTATACCTTCCACCCAAAATAGACCAATTAGTAGAAAAGACCTACTGAGAGAGAGAGAGAGAGAGAGAGAGAGAGAGAGAGAGAGTTTGTGTGAGTGTGTGAGCGAGGGAGTAGAAAAACACTATTGTTCATTCACAAAACTTTGTAAGCTAGTAGAGGAATTTTGTCTTTCAAGTGACTTCGACTGTCTCTAGTCGCCTTGTCGACTAGTAATAGGAAATCATTAGTGTTTTGAATACGAGCAACAAGAAAGGATCAGTTTTGTGGTGTTCATTTGTGTCCTTGGTGAATAATTATAGTTTTTTCATTTTCGTGTTATCAATTATGGGAAAGACTCGAAAATGCTTGTCAGCTCCAAGGAAAAAGCGGCGATTGAATGATGCATTGAAAAAATACATGGAGAAAAAGAGGTAAGTTTGAAAATTGTTGATGTTATAATGTTCACTTGGTTATTACATCTGTAATACCTTCACAGTTCACTAGACATATTTTCAAGTGCAGTATTTCAAAGAACCCTACAGTAATAATCGGTGTGATCCGTGAGAAAGGGGTCGAAATACAAATAGATCGAAATATCCATAAGGTCCAATATTTATTACATTAGCATAGTCTTTTATCACGTGTAATTGGGAGATATTTTTTATGTACTATAGAAAACATCTATTAGAAAAACCTATAAAGACAAATATCCAGTTCAATATATTCATTTAAAATCCCGTGGAACGTGGGCTCACATAACACTCACTGAAAAATTATTATTATAGCCCATATAATTTCTGATAATTTATAACCCCTGTAATATTACATTTTCTCGATTGGAATCGAATCTTCAATTCGAGATCTATGAAACTTTATAGTAAAGATCAGAGTCATCGATATACGGACAAACTTTTTGACTGAGAATTTATTATCGTAAATGTTTGTTGCATTGTTCCATGGTGTCACCGAGGCTGGGTTGACAGAATTAAAAAGATAAATGGTTTATTTAAATAGAGATGATATATAAAAATTTAAAATAATAGTTTCAAAATAAAGTTTTATTGAGAACAAATATAAAATGTGAATTCTAAACTTGTAATTTATAAATTTTTTGGTGACGTGTCCGTGACATCGACACTGATTTTGAGATGTGGTTTTTGTCTTGACTTGTAGCTTGGCTTCTTCCTTCTTCTCTAGAAAAATGGCTGGCTGTGTGTGTTGTAATTTTGGGCTCTCTGAATAATTTTCTGTTCAAGTGAATTTATTAATGTTTTAAATTGAGTTTTAAACAATTTATAGTGTTCTATTTTGTCTGTATATTGTTTATTGTGTATACAAGCCAATAGCCACTGTTTTTCAACTATAAACTGGATAAGTACTTAGTTCGTAGTGACTGTAGATGCTTAGGCTTGTAAGATATTGTTCTTTGTGTATTTATGTAGTATATTGCCAAAATTCATCTGAAGATTATAAGTTCATTTGCTCTGAAAACTGGATTTCTCATTCATAGGCGATAGATCCATTCATAGTTTATCAAGAATCTATTACATTGGAGCCGACAACTATCCTTAGGTTAATAGGTGTGAAATGCTATCCAGCCAATTTAGGAAAAATTGGTAGCACGGCACCCCTGAGAAAAAATGTCAAATACTATACGCCCTCTATAGGACACTGTAATGAGAGGATATTCCAATGAGAGTAAGAAAGACGGATCAGTGTGTCTCAGGGTTTGATGTGCAAGTGGAGTCAGTGACTGACTGGCAACCAAAACCTGTCCTGTCACATATTATTGTTCATCATAGGTAACAATACAGTATACACAAAATTGCAATGGAGTCTATCTTTAGGTCTCTATAGTCTCTATAATAGACTATAGGTATCTATAGTCTATCTATAGTCTATATCTATCTATGGGTCTCATACTCGCCAAAAGGTTTCTTACAGCTATTATTATTTAGTCTTGCGTGATGCTTGGTATAATTGTTACAAATACATATTGGTTCCATATGACTACATGCAAATATAACTTGTATAGTTTCCCCTAATAAATATCTAATAGAAACATTACTAATAGTTTACTCAGGATTGAATAGACTTGTTGTCAAAAATCCACTTTTTTAACTCTTTCAGGCATGGTGGTCCATGTTTTGAGCCACCTTCATGGTAGCATGTGTTGCATGGTGGTACAAGACTTGGACCACCTTCTAGAATGTTTGTAGTTAGTGCACAGAAGCTCATATTTTGAACCACTCTAGTCTGTTGGCTCTAGTAACATATGATCTTGAACAGAGTGCAGCACTGTACAGAAGCACTGCCGTCCATTTCAGTTATTACTCAGAAAAGCTTGGTTAGCTCATGACTTGTGAAACGTGTGATTCAACATGTGATATTTTCATCACAGACGAATTCTTCAGAGTTATCTCGTGATACAAGGCTAATTATATCTCCATAGAAGCTGTAAGTAATATTTTTTTATATAATAAATCTTAATAGTCTTTTTACACACCTTTTTTGGGGGGTTCATAATTCAGACCACCGTGCAGCATTGTGAATGTTTCATAACTTATAGGTTATGTTGCACACAACACGCTTCTACACAGTGGCTTTCGTTTTTATGTGTTTTAGGCACAATGGACTCAATTCAGTTGAAGGATATCACTGAAGATATTATCCATGATATATCTATTGAAGAAATTCCTTCATGTTCGGAGTCTGGAGCTGATGGAAGTGATGATGATTCTGATTATTTAGATGAAAACTTAGAGTTACATAATCATGTTCATTTGAATAACAATCTTGAAACACATGAAGACTTGAATGTTGAGGCCTTCCCAGTCCTTCTAGTGATGAAGATGAACCCAATAATGTGACTGATATTCAACAAACTCCTGATCAATGGGACCATATCAATAGGTATATGGACCCTCCTGTTTTCAACTCAGAGGAAGGACCATCTGCCATCATCTGTAATCTAAATGACCCCTCTCCATTCGAGATCTTTATGAAACTGTTTGATGAGTCTATAATTGAAAACCTAGTTTTTCAAACCAACTTGTATGCACAACAAGAAGGCAAAAGATATGTTCCAGTGACAAGTGTAGAATTAAAAACATTCTTGGGTATCAATTTATTGATGGGCATCAAGAAACTACCGAGCTATTGTGACTACTGGAGTTCTGATGAAGATTTGCATGACCCATACATATCTAAATTAATGACAGTGAACAGGTTTGGATGGTTATTGTCACATTTACATGTGAATGATAACAACTTGACCCCTTCAAGAAATTCGACTGACTTTGACAAGCTGTATAAACTTCGGCCTTATTTAGACAAGCTACAAGAGAACTTTTCAAGCTGCTATAGGCCAGCATCAATTCTAGCAGTGGATGAAAGTATGATAAAATTCAAAGGTAGATCAACCAAAAAACAATATATGCCGAAGAAACCTATCAAACGGGGATACAAGGTTTGGGCTCTGGCCGACAAATATGGATATTTGGTTAAATTTGAAATCTATACAGGAAAAAAGGAAGTAAAGTAGAAAAAAATTTGGGCGCAAGTGTTGTCATGAATATGACAGCTGATTTACGGAATTCATTTTATAGAGTCTACTTTGACAATATTATTTCACTGGTGTTAAGTTGATGCAAGACCTCAGAGATCTAGGAATCCTCGCAACTGGAACCGTAAATAAATCCAGAGTGCAACTTCCAAAATTCGTCCAAGAAAAGACACTGATAAGAGGTGAATATAAATGGTGGAGTAAAAAGGATGTTTCGGCGATTCAGTGGATGGATAATAGATGTGTCTATATTTTATCAAATTTTCAAAATCCTGAATCAGCAGTTGAATTGAGAAGGAGACAGCGTGATGGCAGTACCATTATAGTTGCATGCCCTCAACATATTGCAGACTATAATGTGAATATGAATTGCGTTGATAAGTTCGACCAGAATAAAAATACATATGAATTGGACAGAAAGAGTCACAAGTGGTGTGTAACAATTTTGGACATGATTATTTTTATCTTGTTTTTCTGTTATTTCGGTTCTAAATTCGATTGTATTATCAGCTTGTTTTTCTCAGTGAGACAAAGATGCACTTATGGGATCGAGCTGTACCCTTCGAATAATCTACTTTCTTGTTCTCTCCAGTTCCTTTTTGCTATTTTCTTTCTCCCTTTTTCTGTCCTTGTTGGTAGCTTTGAGTTTGTATTGCTCTTTCTCTCTAGTTTCTTTGTCTAATTTTGATAATTCCGTTTCGCTTACGTCACTGTCTGTTTGCTACCCGTCTTCAACGCTCGATGATCCATTCTGTCTCTGAATTTCGTGAGTGGAGGTTGTAAATTTAACTTTTTCCTTTGATTCCATTTTTATTTAGCTTATGCTAAATTTTTCTATTTATTACATAGTAGTTGATCAGAGGCAGATTTCATACATCACAAGTTGTGATATTATTATTATTTTATTTATTCTTTTTTTATTTCCTTTTTAAATATGTAAATTTTCTTGTTTGTTATTAAAAAAAAAAAAAGAAAAGTAATCATGTCCGAAAATTTAATTGAGTATTCATTCTAGCTGGCCTAAGTTATGGCAATTTATTTATATTTGTTGAAAACCTCATTCATCACATATTATCCATAGTATTTTTACAATTTCCGCTGTACAGGTAAAGCATTATTTATTTATATACTTTACTTATTGTTTTATAAGTCAAGTCTGATCAGATTATAATTAATCCCAGCTTTCCTTAAATTTGTTTTTCAGCTCTAATTCTCGTAATTCAAAATGTTGGAAATATTTCTATGCAAGTTTATATAATAGTAAAATTAAATTAATAAATAAATAAATATCAAATTATCTTTGTCACGCTGGTCAAATAAATAAATAAATAATTAAATAAAATTGTAAAGCCTTATTCAAGTTATAATTTTTCTTTTAAAAAAATCTCTTTGGAAGCTTCACTTCGTGTATCTCGAATTATTTATCTTTAAACTATTATTGATGAATTTATTAAAGATCTTGTGTATTGTTGATTTTGTTAAGAAGAGCAAATTCTGTATTATTGATCTCTCCTTTAGTATTACAGTATTTATATATATTCTTTTCGTTTCTCTATTATTTAGCGGTCGTAGACTTGTAGTATCACAGGATGTCTTAGTTATGGCCATGGAAGCTGAATCCTTGCTGACCAACTCATCACAAGGAAACCAATATTTCCAGAAAAGATCTAAATTCGCCGTAAAAAGGATACTTCAAGAACTTCTTGTGCAGTGAAAAATTAATAAGTGAAAAATTTGAATAAAGTGTACGGAGGCCTCCTCACTTCAATACACCAGGTATTTACGAAACAACCAATATTAATTTATGGAAAATTCACAGGCAACTACTTCGCAAAAATAAATGGGACAGGATAATAAATAAATTTGTAATTACTTGATTTAAATTTTGTTTATTTTTTGGAAATTCTATTTATTTGATCTATTATGTATATTAAATTGCAAACATGATTACAATCTTATTGTTGATTATTGAATATGCCTAACAATCATCAATGACAAGTAATGAATGGGGTAAATCTTGAATTGTTGAGCTGTCATATCATTCAATTATAAATGTTGCTACTTAGAAGGGGTTGGAAATTAAATAAATGGAATATTTTGAACTATATATTTAATTTATTGATTTAAATATTCGGAGGATTATTTCCTTCCCCATCTCAAAGATTAATTTCAACTGCGGTAAACTGAGGTAACATTTCAGGTGGCATTGTATTTTTTTTTTATTTTCTGGATGCTGCAGTTGTTAATTCATATGTGATATTTTCACAAATTTCAAATGAAAAAAAAACTCTTAAAAACTTCCGCAGAGAAATTTCAACTGCATTAGTTCCTACAAGACTTTTGGAGTTGGATAGAAGATCAAAGGATGATAGTCCTGTGATGAATAAAAAGAAAAAACTTTCTCATCACGTTCGGCTTCAATCAGCAAGTCACCAGCCAGAACGAACGACCAGAAGAAGATGTCGTCCGTCCACTGGTAAACTCGCGAAACTAACAATTTTGCAAAAATGAGTTTTCTGGTGGAATCATCTGCTTTTAGTGTTTAGTTCACCATGGCAAACTCGTGAATCTGTATCTTCTCCCATTCCTGTACAATTTGAAATGTAAACTAGCGAAACTGATGCTTTCTTGATTTTTTCACTCCAGTAAACTCGCGAATGACAAGTTTCGTTAGTTAAAGGCTGATTTACACGGTGCCAGTCGGCTTGCCAGTTGAGGTTGCTAGTCACTGGATGCCAGCTACTGGCACTGTGTAAACGGCTCACGCCAGTAACTGGAGAAGCCAGCAAGCCAAGGACGCGCCAGCAGCTGGCGTTCCAGCAGAAACAAACATTTTTGTTTTACTGGCGCGCCAGCTTCCCCTCTACCGCGTAACCTCAGTGGCGCCAGCCGACTGGCACTGTGTAA